>NC_069500.1:1039926865-1040016865 GCF_027579735.1 Bombina bombina | reverse complement strand
TAGGGAGCTTGCAGGGTTAATTTTAGCTTTAGTGTAGAGCTCAGCCTCCCACCTGAAACATCAGACCCCCTGATCCCTCCCAAACAGCTCTCTTCCCTCCCCCACCCCACAATTGTCCCCGCCATCTTAAGTACTGGCAGAAACTCTGCCAGTACTAAAATAAAAGGTATTTGGCCCTTTTTTAAAAAAAAAAAAAAAGCATATTTACATATGCTGATGTGTAGGATCCCCCCTTAGACCCCAACCTCACTGATCCCCCACCATACTGCTCTCTAACCCTTCCCCTCTGCAATAATGGGCGCCATCTTGGGTACTGGCAGCTGTCTGCCAGTACCCAGTTTTGTAACAAAATGAGCCTTTTTTTTTTTTAAATTCCCTTTTCTGTAGTGTAGCTTTCCCCCCCCACCGAGACCAACCCCCAACCCCTTCCAAAACCCTTAGATTGCATTTAAGTTTTTTTTTTTTTTACTTTTTAACTTTTTTTTTTCTGTAGTGTAGCGGTTCCCACCCGCTCCCGCCCCGTGCACGCGCCCGCCCACCACCCCCGTGCACGCGCGCGCTCCCGTGCGCGCCCCCGTAGCTCCCGCCCCCCGATCCCGCCCCCCTCCACTCCACATAGCGCACCGATGGTCGCCACCCGCCTCCCACGTAAGCTCCCACCCACCAACGATACCGGCCATCGATGTCCGGTGCAGAGAGGGCCACAGAGTGGCTCTCTCTGCATCGGATGGCCAAGGGGGGTTATTGCAGGATGCCTCCATATCGAGGCATCACTGCAATAACCGGAAAGCAGCTGGAAGCGAGCAGGATCGCTTCCAGCTGCTTTCCACACCGAGGACGTGCAGGGTACGTTCTCAGGCATTAACTGCCTTTTTTTTGAGGACGTACCCTGCACGTCCTCGGTCGTTAAGGGGTTAAAAAAAAATATTTATAGAATCAAGCAAATATATACAATTTTTAAATGCACATGTGTAACAAATTGTGTATAATGTTTTTGATTAGGGAAAAAATTGTATTCAGACACATTAGGCATCCACCAATATTGTCTACAAGCATATAGTGCTGTGAGTTTTGTCACATTTGCACGTTGCAAACCAGTTAAGGGATGCACCACTGAAAAGCCATGTGGAATCTATGTCCCTAGTCTGATTAGTTTCAAACAGTTAAGGGCAGGTGGCCCAGAAACTCTGACCTATTGAAACAAACCTGTTAACCCCTTATCTTTATACACCTGTATTATGGAAATAATTGATATATAGAAAAATTTGCTTCCACCTTAAAATAACCATTTCAATAATACATATTGGGCCAGATTACGAGTGGAGTGCAAAATTGTGTATATATGTCTATATATGTGTATATATGTATTTATATACATATTTACACATATCAACACATAAATACACATGTATATACATATACTGTATATATATATATATATATATATATATATACATACATATATATATGCCTTGCATATATATGCTAGCGCGATATTTGCATTCCACTCGTAATATCAGTGCACGCAATTGTGCACTAGTATTAGTGGTGAGGCACAATGCAAACGCGCTTCCATAGACTCCAATGGGAGCCTCGTTCTCATGCCGTGAGACACATTTAAAATATATATGATTATGTAATGTAAAGGTACTTTTCAGTGCCGTTTTTATCTAAAACTCCAGACCCGCTCATTTTAACCCCTAAAAACTGCTTTGTGCATTTATTATTTGAAAAAAAAAAAAATGCTAATATGTTTTATTTTAATAAAAGCACTACACACTTTACTTTGGGGGCAATTGGAAGACATTTTTAAAATTAACCAGTGGTCTGACCTCTAGTTAATTTTTTGAGCATTAATTGCTACAGAGAGCTTGAGGTAGTAATAGCCAGCCACTTGTAATGGCTGGTTATTTATCATGGTGTGCCAAAAGAATAATAAAAAAAAATAATAGAAGTAAATTTGAAAGTTGATTATAATTGCATGCTCTATCTGAATCATGAAAGAAACATTTTGGGTTTCATGACCCTTTAAGTAAAGTTTACATTAAATATATATTTAAAATAGCACAAAGGGTAATAGTTTGAATATAAATTTCCATTACGATGAGGCTACTATCAAACACATTTGAACATTATAATGTGGAAACTGTACTAGGCTGATGCAAAAAATATAGATATTTTGTCATGCATGATGAGTGACAATTTTGGCTTCCAAAGAGATCCTCCTAATGTAAATATTAGTTAGACATTTATAAATAGCAGATGTGCACTTGTATTCACTTAGTTTCACTTTTAACTTTATATACAGTGTCTAAGGAAAATTGTACGTGTAACACTGGGGTATATAATGCTTATTTTAGGATTTAAACATTTAGCTTTCATTTCAATAAAAACACATATTATATGCAACAGTGTATGAATTAGCATTAAGTATGTTCATACGGAACTGAGAAAAAGAAAAGGAAATGATTATTTACAACAAGTAGAAAATAAAAGTGAATCTCTAACCTCATCCTCATTCTTTGAGCTTGTTTGTCCATTCCCGTGGTGATTATGGTTTGGCATCTGTTCCTCAATTGGATTTCTTCCATATTCAAAGCTCAGATATAAATGTTTCTTTCTTTTGTGCCAGTCTGTTCTCATTGTATATCATATGCAAAATCAGACACAGAGATTATACGGAGTGTCTTATTTCTTATCTCACCAGGTGAGAACAGGACAGTACTACACAGAACATCTGGATTGTCTGAGCTGTCTTCTTTTGATTGACTGCACTTTAAATATTAAGCATCCTACTTGACAAAATACTTATTTTACCATTTTTAGGGTGCACAATAATATTCCCCAAAAGCAATCTTTAAAAAAAGATGAATATTAATAAAATACTATTTTGTTTCTTTGTTTTTTCCTAAATAAAATGTAAATAGGAAAAATAAGCCAATTCCTTTATTAAAATTAAAAAAAAAACATAATTTATGCTTACCTAATAAATTTAATTTCTTTCATGGTGGTGAAAGTTCACGATCCATATGCTGTAGGCTAACATGGTTATTGGCTAAGAGGTAGAACTGTCACCTCATTGAAAAACTGAGCTGTGCTGTGGACAGCCAGAGGTGCTTAGGTTAACTCTGAAGACACAGTGCAATAAAGGTATCTATTCATCAATTTTTTTAAACTGATGAATGGTCGTCTTAATTTTTAGTGATGGTAAAACCTATCATTTTTGAAATGCTAGAATTTACCATCACTTTAACCTGAGACAACTGCCTGAAGGATTTTCCTACCAAAGTCTGCCTCAGAAGAAGCAAAAACATTAAAATGGAAGAATTTAGTAAAAGTATGCAAAGAAGACCAAGTAGCTGCCTTGCAAATTTGGTCAACAGAAGCCTTATTCTTAAAAGCCCAAGAATTGGCAACTGATTTAGTAGAATTGGCAGTAATACACTTAGGTGGAGGCTGTCCCATCTCCAAGTAAGCCCTGTGAATCAAAAGT
The DNA here is from genome assembly GCF_027579735.1 of Bombina bombina. Taxonomy (NCBI): domain Eukaryota; kingdom Metazoa; phylum Chordata; class Amphibia; order Anura; family Bombinatoridae; genus Bombina; species Bombina bombina. Next base: position 1,040,013,372 of record NC_069500.1, on the reverse strand, counting down.
TTCAGCCAAGAAGCCAATGAAACAGCAACACCAGAAAATTGAACAAGCAAACTAGAAGTCTGTCTGAAATCCGTAGGTGCATCCAGATAGTACTTCAAGGCTCTTACAACATCCAAGTTATGAAGAAGCCTCTCTGAAGAACTTTTAGGATTAAGACATAAAGAAGGGACAACAATTTCCTGACATATTATTCGAAGACACAACCTTAGGAAAAAAAGTCAAATTAAGTCCTCAAAACTGCCTTATCCTGATAAAAAAAGATAAGGAGGATCACATGAAAGGGCTGACAAGTCACAAACTCTTCTAGCAGAAGAGATTGCCAAAAGAAACAAAACCTTCCAAGAAAGAAGCTTAATATCCACCTTATGCATAAGCTGAAAAGGAGGAGCTGTAAAACTTTCAACACCAAATTTAGATCCAAGGAGGAGAAATTGGCTTAGTCACAGGTTTAATTCTAGCCAAAGTTTGAACAAAACTATGTCTGTCAGGAAGATTAGCAATCTTCTTATGTAACAAAACTGAAAGAGCAGAGATATGACCTGCTGGCAGATAAACTTTAACTAAACCATCCTGCAAAAATGACAAAAACCTAGGAATTCTAAAAGAATGCCAGAAAAACCATGATCAATACACAAGGAAATAAGGTCCTTTAGACATGATGATCAATCTTTGTATAAAAGTCTCAATAACAGAATCAGAAATACCTCTTTGCCTGAGAACTAACCATTCAATCTCCATGCTATCAAGCTTAGAGAATTGAGATCCTGATGGAAAAAACTGACCTTGAGATAGAAGGTCCAAATGCAGAGGAAGTGACCATGGAAGGCAGCTGGACATTTGAACTAGATCTGCATACCAAACTATGCGAGTCTAAGCTGGGGTAGTCAGAACTACTGATGAGGGTCCCTGGACCTCGTATGGTATCTGGGAAGTTTGTGGTTTAACTGAGAAGCCATCAGATCTATCTCTGGAAGACCCCAAAGATCCACTGTGTTTTTTAAAACATCCAGATGAAGAGCATAAGCGCTGGGTGCATTAAGTGACAACTGATAAATTCTGCTTCCCAGTTGTTCACTCCTGGAATATGAACTGCAAAAATTAGACAACATTTGGTTTCTACCCAGGAAAGAATTCAAGGCACCTTCTTAATAGCTAGGGAACTTCGATTCCCCCCCCCCCCCCGAGTGTGGTTATTAATTAGTTTAAAAGGGTCTCCATTGTTTCCAAAGAGTTTACTAGGAATCAATATATGTTAATAATAAGAGAAATATGTACAGGTATATATACACATCTATTTTACAGCAAAACAGTTCACATAATTAATACGGGGCAACTATACTACAACCCCAATTTGTGCAATACTGCCAAAATAATCCTAGGAATATACTTAGCCAAATTCACCAATGTTTCCAACATCAGCCATCATTTTCATCAGGAGATGGAAGAGAGAAAAATAGAGTGTTTCCCAATTTTATTCTCATTTCAAAGGGGTTTGGCCTATCACATGCCAGTAAAGGCTAATTTGAGTGTCTTTAATTAAATACCTAGTTCAGAGAGAAAGGTGTAACTGGGGGGGAAAGGGATTTTTTATAACAGCTAGGTCAGTAGGCTATGTCACTACACTGAGTTCTAAAACATTTATTGGTAACTTTGCTTTCTGAGGAAATCGAACCCCTTGTGTCCTCTGAGACCCTCATATGACCCATCAACCAGAAAAAACTTGAATCTGTAGTGATCACAGTTGAAATAGGATGAGAAAAAGAATCCTTCTGCATAATAAGCTGATGATTCAGCCACCAACACAGGGACTGACTTGTTCTGTGACCTTGGTAGATCTTTTAAACAGCTAAGTATGATCCCTGCACCATTGCTGAAGCATACAAAGCTGAAGAGGCCTCATATGAAAATGAGCAAATAGAAAAGCATCTGAAGCCGTAATCATAAGACCTAACACTTCCATGCAAAGAAAGACTGAGGTAAAAGACGAGACTGAAGGTTCCGACAAGCTGGCACCAGCTTCAACCTTCTTTGATCTGCCAAAGAGAGACTCAGGGAAATATAATCTATCTGAACTCCCAGAAAAACAACTCTTGTCCAAGGAACCAAATAACTCTTTAGAAAATTGATTCTCCAACCACGCTGTTGAAGAGCAACAGTCTGCTGGTGTGAGATTCTGCTAAATGTAAGCTTGATCCAATAATTTGTCCAGGTAAGGAAACACTGCAATGCCCTGAGTTCTGACCAAATGGTAGAGCAACAAACTAAATGTTTGTCTAGGAAGGCAAACCTAAGAAACTAATAATATTCCTTGTGAATTGGAACATGAAGGTAAGCATCCAATAAATCTAATGTGGACATAAACTGACTTTGGTAAACAAAAGGTAGAATAGTCCAAATAGTCTCCATTTTGAAAATAGGAACTCTGAGAAACTTGTTGAGAGCTTTTAGATCCAAAACCAATCTGAAAGTACCTTCCTTCTTTGGCATAATAAAGTGATATGATTAAAGTCCCATCCCCTGTTACAAGAGAGGAACAGAAACAGGAACAATCACTCTAATAGATTCTAGACCTCAAACTGACTGAAAAAAGGTCTGAGCCTTCACTGGATTCTTTGGAACATTGGACATAATAAACCTTTCTCTGGGAGGCCTTGTTCTGAAACCTATGCAGTAACCCTGAGAGACTATATTTAGAACCCAATGATCCTGAAAAGACTAAAACCATGGTTCCTGAAATAGACGCATCTTGCCTCCTACCAGAGCCTCTGGATCAGAGAAAACACCTTCATGCAGACTACAATGAAGGATCAGTTTAAACTAGGCTTTCAGACTGAGCCAGATGAACTTTGTTTCTGAGAGGTGGAATCATATTTCTTATCCTTTTTCTGAGTGAAGGAAAGAAAATGATTAGAAGCTTTTGATTTGCTTTTGGACTTCTTGTCCTGAGGAAGAAAAGCTCCATTACCTCCAGTAACAGTAGAAATAATAGAATCCAAATCACAGCCAAACAACATCTATCCATGAAAAGAGAGAGATAAAAGTCTGGGTTGTGAAACTGTATCAGCAGACTAAGGCCCTAATATTCAAAGATTCTTCAGCTTGGAGAGAAATTGTAGTTCAGACTTCACAAAGGCTGAACTCACTAGCGCTGCGGATTCTGTTGGCGCTCTACAAATAATCGATAATAATAATAACTCACTGAATTTTCAAAAAAATAAAGGCGGAACTCTCCAGCACTGCAAGATCTCTCTCATTTATATATGAAGCAGAGACAAGCCCAGTACAATATAGAACTGCATGATACGAGAATTGTATTTTATATTACTATACATTTGAGATTGGGTCCTTTCAGTATTATTGCATTTAAGCTTTGCGCTTTCTCATTTGTATTTTAATACATTTAAATTTTGATCTGTCAGTGATTTTACACATTTTGATTATGCTTTGAAAGTTTCTGTGTTACTTTAATAACTTAGGATCATACTTTGTATATTTATGTGTATCTTTTACAAATAACATTGCACATTGTATTTTCTCCATTGTAAACTGACAGTTTCAGAAAGCGGGAGGGACAGTGCAGTTTCCTGGGCTGAACAGGGGAGTTCCAATGGTATATCTGAAGCTTTCTCACAAATTTTGTGAAATTTTGTACGCTTTTCAAACAAGCTGGTCTCACTGATTTGTCTCACCAGCTGTATGTAAGTGAAGTTTGCTCAAAATTCCTGATATATGTATTTTAGCAAAAAATAATATATACTAAAATATAGACAAAAGCAAGTAAAATTGTAGTGAAAAATTTCAGTTTAAATTGGAATTGAAGCAAACGCAGCCTTTATATCAATCCCAGGGGTTCTCCATTTACCTTCTTTCTCCCATTTGAAATTTTGTATCCAAAAGCGCTTCATTACGTTCTGTGGAAGGCATCTCTCATCTTTCTGGGATTTCCAGGTTCCTGATATTTTCCTTGAAAATCCAGTTCTGCCCCTGTGAAGTCAGCACTACAATTATCTGGGTCATATAAAGTAATGACACTCTCTGGGAAACTGAAGCTGTCAGTTTTTCAGTTTTAATTTAAATAAGTGCAATCTAATTTGTTAAAGTTAAACAGAAACTGTGAAGGCATAATAGAATTTGTAAAATTACAATCCTAAATGCACAGCTGTATACAAAACAAAACACAATTTATCATGTGTCTGTCGGACCTGATCCGACAGTGCGGATCATGTCCGACAGACATCGCTGAATGCAGAGAGGAATACGCTCTCTGTAATCAGCATTGCACCAGCAGCTCACAAGAGTACTCGATCAGGTTGAATTCCGGCGATTCCTGTCTGCCTCAACAGAGCAGGCGGACAGGGTTATAACTTGTGTTTCTGGCGAATCTGAAGACTCGCCAGAAACACGAGCCCACAAGCTCCGTTCGGAGCTTGATAAATGGGCCCCACTATCTGACGTGTAAAGTAATATAAAATAGAAAGCACAAAGTGTAAATTCAGCAGAACAGTCATGCAGTGCTATATTGCACTGGACTTGTCTCTCCACATACAGAAATGCAAGGAACACCCCTTGGAGAAGTAAAGCAAAACCTGCCTTTTGAACATTTCACTAGGGATCTCACAGTGCTGGGAGACCATTTAAGTATATATAACCTGAGCAGATAGGTTTTGAATATCAAGGCCTCATACTTTAATTATAAATCCCTTATAGAAAGTACTGCCAAATACATACTCTTAGAATTAATCTTAATGATGTCAAAAACAGCATCACAAATAAAAGCATTGCCATTTTTAAGTAATTCCAAAAGGTTAAACAAATCTTCACTAGCAGAATCATCAGAAAACTGCTCAGAAAGACTATTTAACCAAATGGAAGAAGCAACAGCCACACCAGCAATAGAAACTGCTGGCCTAAAAATATAACTCGCTTGCTGAAAAGCCCTCCTATGAAATGATTCTACTATATAACGGGTCTTTAAAAGAAAGCACTATCTTCCTAAGGGATATTAGTAATCTTAGTCAAGATAGAAATGGCCCCATCAACTTTAGGAATAGTTTCCCAAAGTTCAATATTAAAAGTTGGTAAAGGATATATTTTCTTAAAATTTGAGGAAGGATTAAAAGGGATTACCTAGTTTAGCCCAATCCCTAGCAACTCGTTAATAGACTGCATCTTGTTTAACCTTTAAAGTAAGCAAAATATTATTTAAAAGTGAACAAATATGTTCAACCAAAAATAAAAAAGTGGATATCTCTGATTCATGATCAGAGGAAGACCCCTGATCATCAGAGAAACATCTTCTAAGGACTGCTTCATGAACAGAAACAATAACCTGCGCAGGCTTAGAGCTAGTAGAATGTAAATTATGAACTGACCTTTTACACTTACTTGAAGGAGGCATAGCTGCCAACATTTCAGATACTGTAGAGTGAATGAAATCCTTGACTCTAGGAGAAAAATCTGAAGAAATCCCCTGCAAGGAACAAACAGAAGGAACAGTAATACCCTTAGAAGCAAGAGTTTACCCAATAGTCAGTACAGCAACTCAGGAGTGTAGTGCACGTGAAGGCAGGGTCCTGCCAAGTTCCCCCAATTCCAACAATAGATACAGATTTGTCCACAGCACTGTGTCTTTCAAAAATGCTTGGAATAGAAACAGCGACGTTTCGAGTGTTGCCACTCTTACTCATGCTAGTTACAATGTATCAACTTGCAACAATTTAAAACCCTCAGTTTGGCGCCAACCACTCCATTAGGTGGATCTGCTGCCCTCTACTGACCATTTGTGATAAACACTTTAAAAACATTTCTAATTACATGATAATATGTAACTAAGACTTAATATTTGTTTGCTTAAACACAGATTATTTCTTTCATGATATCTGTTCTTAAATTTTAATACATTTCTCACAAGGCTATATTAAATAGTAAAGTTTCTCAACAGATTTCTCACAAGGCTATACTTTAAACAGTAAAGAATTGCACTATAGTTAGTGAAGAGTTATACTATAAACAGTAAAGAATGTTGTACTATTATTAGTAAAGAATGCTTCAAATCCTATTACAAGTGAAATGTTTACAAAAAGATAGACCAATCAAAATCTCTATTTAGCCCATATGGCTCCAAGTTGATACATTGTAACTAGCATGAGTAAGAGTGGCAACACTCGAAACGTCGCTGTTTCTATGCCTGTAATTTACAGAGAATAAAGCATTTTTGAAAGACACAGTGCTGTGGACAAATCTGTATCTATTCTTAGAAGCAAGAGTAGCGTTTGAATGGTCTGAATACATACTTCCCATTTCAAAAATCCAAGAAATGTTTTTAAAGTGTTTATCACAAATGGTCAGTAGAGGGCAGCAGATCCACCTAATGGAGTGGTTGGCGCCAAACTGAGGGTTTTAAATTGTTTCAAGTTGATACATTGTAACTAGCATGAGTAAGAGTGGCAACACTCGAAACGTCGCTGTTTCTATGCCTGTAATTTACAGAGAATAAAGCATTTTTGAAAGACACAGTGCTGTGGACAAATCTGTATCTATTCTTAGAAGCAAGAGTAGCGTTTGAATGGTCTGGAATTCCGCAGCGTGTTACATAAATGTTACATAAATGTGCTGGAGATAATGGGGCCTAGTTATCAAGCCGTCAACCTCAAATACGCTGGAATTCCGCAGCGTATTTGTGGCGAGGCTGATTCGCCTTAGTTATCAAAGGCTAGAGACTGGCAAAAGTAGAATTTTGTGACGTAAACTTCGATCCACCGGACTCAGTCCGACACAGATCGATTCTTACGTCACTCCAGATGTTCCGCACAAAAGTACGGCACAATCTGACTACTTTTGCTAGTTATCAAAAAACTAGCAGGTACGCTCGGCACTTTTCTGGCCCAGCGTACCTGGTTTTCAAACCGCCACCCTGTTGGCGGCGGATCCCATAGGAATCAATGGGAGTCTGACCATAGCGAAAGTACAAGTTCGCTGCTGCCAGACATCCCATTGATTCCTATGGGAGATGTCTGCACCTAACACCCTAACATGTACCCCGAGTCTAAACACCACTAATCTGTCCCCCCTACAACGCCGCAACTAAATAAAGTTATTACCCCCTAAACCGCCACTCCCGGAGCCCACCGCAAGCTACTCTATACATATTAACCCCTAAACCGCCGCTCCCAGAGCCCACCGCAACTATAATATATGTATTAACCCCTAAACCGCCGCTCCCAGAGCCCACCGCAACTATAATATATGTATTAACCCCTAAACCGCCGCTCCCGGACCCTGCCGCAACCTATATTAAATTTATTAACCCCTAATCTGCCCCCCCTACACCGTCGCCACCTATAATACATTTGTTAACCCCTATCCTGCTCCCCACTACACTGCCGCCACTGTAATAAATTTATTAACCCCTAAACCTAAGTCTAACACTAACCCTAACACCCCCCTAACTTAAATATTAATTAAATAAATCTAAATAATATTTATATTATGAACTAAATTAATCCTATTTAAAACTAAATACTTACCTTTAAAATAAACCCTAATATTGCTACAATATAAATAATAATTATATTGTAGCTATTTTAGTATTTATTTTTATTTTACAGGCATCTTTCAATTTATTTTAACTAGGTACAATAGCTATTAAATAGTTATTAACTATTTAATAGCTTACCTAGCTAAAATAAAGAGAAATTTACCTGTAAAATAAAAACTAACCTAAGTTACAATTACACCTAACACTACACTATACTTTAATAAATTATTCCTATTTAAAACTAAATACTTACCTGTAAAATAAACCCTAAGATAGCTACAATGTAATTAATAATTACATTGTAGCTATTTTAGGAATTATATTTATTTTACAGGTAACTTTGTATTTATTTTAGCTAGTTAGAATAGTTATTAAATAGTTATTAACTATTTAATAACTACCTAGCTAAAAGAAATACAAAATTACCTGTAAAATAAATCCTAACCTAAGTTACAATTAAACCTAACACTACACTATCATTAAATTAATTAAATAAATTAACTACAAATAACTACAATTAAATACAATTACATAAACTAACTAAAGTACAAAAAATAAAAAAGCTAAGTTACAAAAAATAAAAAAAATAGGTTACAAACATTTTAAAAATATTACAACAATTTTAAGCTACTTACACCTAATCTAAGCCCCCTAATAAAATAACAAACCCCCCAAAATAAAAAAATGTCCTACCCTATTCTAAATTAAAAAAGTTCAAAGCTCTTTTACCTTACCAGCCCTTAAAAGGGCATTTTGTGGGGCATGCCCCAAAGAATTCAGCTCTTTTGCCTGTAAAAGAAAAATACAACCCCCCCCAACATTAAAACCCACCACCCACATAACCTAATCTAAACCAAACCCCCCTTAAAATAACCTAACACTAATCACCTGAAGATCATCCTACCTTGAGTCGTCTTCACTCAGCCGAGCAGCGATGGAACCGAAGAGGAGACCCGGAGCAGAAGTTATTCTCCAAGCGGCGCTGAAGAAATCTTCCATCCGATGAAGTGATCCTCCAAGCGGTGCTGAAGAAGTCTTCCATCCGGGCGATGTCATCTTCCAAGAGGTGCTGAAGAAGTCTTCTATCCGGGCGATGTCATCTTCCAAGCAGGGTCTTCAATCTTCATCCCGCCGACGCGGAACATCCTTCTTTACCGACGGACTACCGACGAATGAAGGTTCCTTTAAGGGACGTCATCCAAGATGGCGTCCCTTCAATTCCGATTGGCTGATAGGATTCTATCAGTCAATCGGAATTAAGGTAGGAAAAATCTGATTGGCTAATTGAATCAGCCAATCAAATTCAAGTTCAATCCGATTGGCTGATCCAATCAGCCAATCAGATTGAGCTCGCATTCTATTGGCTGTTCCGATCAGCCAATAGAATGCGAGCTCAATCTGATTGGCTGATTGGATCAGCCAATCGGATTGAACTTGAATCTGATTGGCTGATTCAATCAGCCAATCAGATTTTTCCTACCTTAATTCCGATTGGCTGATAGAATCCTATCAGCCAATCGGAATTGAAGGGACGCCATCTTGGATGACGTCCCTTAAAGGAGCCTTCATTCGTCGGTAGTCCGTCGGTAAAGAAGGATGTTCCGCGTCGGCGGGATGAAGATTGAAGACCCCGCTTGGAAGATGACATCACCCGGATAGAAGATTTCTTCAGTGCCTCTTGGAAGATGACATCGCCCGGATGGAAGACTTCTTCAGCACCGCTTGGAGGATCACTTCATCGGATGGAAGATTTCTTCAGCGCCGCTTGGAGGATAACTTCTGCCGCTCCGGGTCTCCTCTTCGGTTCCATCGCTGCTCGGCTGAGTGAAGACGACTCAAGGTAGGATGATCTTCAGGGGATTAGTGTTAGGTTATTTTAAGGGGGGTTTGGGTTAGATTAGGGGTATGTGGGTGGTGGGTTTTAATGTTGGGGGGGTTGTATTTTTCTTTTACAGGCAAAAGAGCTGAATTCTTTGGGACATGCCCCACAAAATGCCTTTTTAAGGGCTGGTAAGGTAAAAGAGCTTTGAACTTTTTTAATTTAGAATAGGGTAGGGCATTTTTTATTTTGGGGGGGTTTGTTATTTTATTAGGGGGCTTAGATTAGGTGTAAGTATCTTAAAATTGTTGTAATATTTTTAAAATGTTTGTAACCTATTTTTTTTATTTTTTGTAACTTAGCTTTTTTTATTTTTTGTACTTTAGTTAGTTTATGTAATTGTATTTAATTGTAGTTATGTGTAGTTAATTTATTTAATTAATTTAATGATAGTGTAGTGTTAGGTTTACTGTAATTGTATCTTAGGTTAGGATTTATTTTACAGGTAATTTTGTATTTCTTTTAGCTAGGTAGTTATTAAATAGTTAATAACTATTTAATAACTATTCTAACTAGCTAAAATAAATGCAAAGTTACCTGTAAAATAAATATAATTCCTAAAATAGTTACAATGTAATTATTAATTACATTGTAGCTATCTTAGGGTTTATTTTACAGGTAAGCATTTAGTTTTAAATAGGAATAATTTATTTAAGTATAGTGTAGTGTTAGGTGTAATTGTAACTTAGGTTAGTTTTTATTTTACAGGTTAATTTCTCTTTATTTTAGCTAGGTAAGCTATTAAATAGTTAATAACTATTTAATAGCTATTGTACCTAGTTAAAATAAATAGAAATTTGCCTGTAAAATAAAAATAAATCCTAAGATTGCTACAGTATAATTATTATTTATATTGTAGCTATATTAGGGTTTATTTTAAAGGTAAGTATTTAGTTTTAAATAGGATTAATTTAGTTCATAATAGAAATATTATTTAGATTTATTTAATTAATATTTAAGTTAGGGGGGTGTTAGGGTTAGTGTTAGACTTAGGTTTAGGGGTTAATTATTTTATTATTGTGGCGGCGGTGTAGGGGGGGCAGGATAGGGGTTAATAAATTTAATATAGGTTGCGGCGGGGTCAGGGAGTGGCGGTTTAGGGGTTAAACTATTTATTTAGTTGCGGCGAGGTGCGGGATCAGCAGGATAGGGGTTAATAACTTTATTATAGAGGGCGACGGTATAGGGGGGGCAGGATAGGGGTTACTAGGTATAATGTAGGTGGCAGCGGTGTCCGGGAGCGGCGGTTTAGGGGTTAATACATTTATAAGAGTTGCAGCGGGGTCTGGAGCGGCGGTTTAGGGGTTAATACATTTAAAAGAGTTGCGGCGGGGTCTAGGAGTGGCGGTTTAGGGGTTAGTAACTTTATTTAGTTGCGGGGGGCGCCGGTATAGGGTGTAGAACAGTGTAGTTTAGTGTTGGTGCTTAGTGACAGGCTAGCAAGAAAGCTGTAAAAAAGCCAAAGAGCAGCGAGATCGGATGAGTGATAACTGTCACAGTCCGCTGCTCATCGCCCCGTACTTGGCTTTTTGACAGCTTTTTTGATAACTTAGGGGAATTTTTGCAGGTCCGCGGCGGCGGCGATGTGAGGCGAGCTTAGGCGGGCGTATTGGGCCGGCAAAGACAGGTAAAATAGACACGTTGATAACTACCCCCCAATATCTCATCTGGTTTACAATAAACACATTTAACATTGTTAGAAGAGTGTTCAGAGGGCTCTGTTTCTAAAGCAGTTTTAGCAACAGAATAAGAAGGTTCCATAACAGCAAAAACTGTTTACATAAAATAAAACATTCAGTTATTTCCTCAACAAAAAGAGCTCTTGAAGAAAGGGAAAATGCTTACCCCCTCCAAAAATAACTTACCAGCCTGAAGCACGCTATTTTGACAAGCAGGATAACGCACTGGGAAACAGAGACACCATATTGATCCTGTAAATAGCACACATGAGTAATGAGGGAGCGCACACATCAACTTACGTCAGATAAGGAGGAAAAGCAAGCCAAAACTGACCAACCTGCAAAAAGCCGAAAAGCTTACATGTGCTATCCTGACGCACACAGACTTGAAAGTCGATGCACATAATAGACGGACGGAATAACAATAATTTTTTTAAAGGGACATAACCTAAAAAATTAATCTGTCCCAAGGCAATAGATAGATAGATAGATAAATATATATAAATAAATAACCTATACCTATCTGGCTAATAGAGTGCCCAAATTAAATAATAATTAGTAGTTACCAATAGGCACTTATCTACTGGAATAAACCAGCAGAAAGCCAAACCAGTGCTGAAACATATAAATTGAGGTCCTGGAATAGAAGTATATCAACGACCCAACAGGAGGAGGCAAAGGACAGGCTTGTGACTATTTCCCAACGGTTGAATAATATGTCAGTACCCATACTCCAAATGCATCCCTCCAACAAACACTGCACTCTGAGGGAACATGGTCCTTAACTCAGTGAGGGGGGATTGATAATCTTTGCCTCCTCCTAGTGGCAGAGAATAGTAATTCCCAGGAGTAACGGATCATGGACTCTCACCACCTGTATGAAAGAATATTTTTGTTTAGGATTTCCATGTTTAGGAGCTCTTGACCCTTGTCCCTCCCATTAATTTTCATTCCACATTAGACAAAAGGCCTGATGATCTAAAGGTCAGCGAGATTATTAAAGAACGCTCACCAGTACTTCTATGATCTAAAGAAACTTTTTACCCTGAAATCAGTGTGTCTCACTAGGGGGCGTATACTGCATTTTCAAATGGGAAGGAGATGCATAAATTACAAAAGTGGACAGTAAAATTATTTTAAAAAGGGGGCGGAGCGAGCGGTCGACCAAGATGGCCGCAACACACTGAGGCTCCGTAAACAAGCCGGGTGCCTATACCAGAAAAAAGCTACTAATCTCAAAACAAGACCTTTACTTTTATGCCGCAGAGACGACTCATAGTTCCGGCAGTAACTGATACTCTTTTTGGAGCCGCACGACTGTTTGGAACATCGCTACCAACCACTGATAGATTTGCGGCCTTCACAGTAACGCGCGCCCATCGTGGCACATATTTAACTCACCTCAACCTTCCTAGAGCTGCTGATTACCGAGGCCCACTAAATTGCTTATGAAGCGAGCTACCCTGGACTTAAGAAGACAGTGCGACATCTTACCTGAGAGCCGGGCAGAGAGGAAAAAGCAATCTGGAGCTGAAAAGGTTCGCCACGTGGTAACATCGTCACAGTGAGTAAACACTGTTACAAGAACAAATACTTACAACACGCACAATACCTGGCATGTTTCCTAACAATACTTGTACTCTAAAAATACTGACATTTCTGGTGTGATACCGCATACACAAAGAGCAGACCCTGAGCAACCTAAATGTCTGCAGACACGGGACACACTAACATAGAACCATAGATGCAAGGATAAAGCAGTGGAGCGTCCATTTTTTGCCACCTTGTTAATGCACAATAGCACTCACTGAACTGTCAATGTAATACCAGGCCCCTGGTTTGTTCAAATAACGCTAACAGCTGGTCCTCTGGGACAGGTAGCCCTCCTCCCTTTCCTGCTGCTCCTAGTAGTAGCAGGTCATACCCCTCAATCCTTTTGCCGTTATCGCCCTGTGAGGGCAAACTCCCTGGGGGCTACTGTGTTCGAGGGGCCTATATATTATTTCTCTCTATTAGCCCAGCATTGAATCACCTTTGTTGCATAAAATGTCGCAAAGGAGGGCATCAAGACCTGACAAAGCAGACAAAATGCAAAAACAACCTCAGAACACGCAAAGTACTGTTAACTCTTTCTTCAAGCACACAGATCAGGCAATAACTAAGAGGGACTCAGTTGCACAGCAGACCCATAGCGAAGATAGCCAAAGTGAACTGACTGATAATTCCAACTGCACCTCTCCCTCCTTACAAGAGAATAGAGAGGACTCCCCGATTACTTACAAGGCCATAACAGTGCTCATAGAACAAGTTAAATCCTGCATTAAGGGTGAATGTGCAAACCTCAAGAGAGAGATCAATGACCTCAGGCACAGAGTTGACATACTAGAGGAGCATGAATATGTTATGTCTCACAAAATTGCAAATCTGACATCCAGGCAATCTCAACATTATCAGCAGGTACTAGATCTGGAGGACAAAATAGACAATTTGGAGAATCGCTCCAGACGAGGTAACCTCCGATTCCGGGGGGGTCCCAGAGACTGTTCCAAACAATGACCTACGAGATTACCTGCAAGCCCTATTCACAGAAATGATGGACAGGCACACGGAAGATAATCCCATAATACCACTTGACAGACGTCACAGAGCACTTCGTCCTAAACCACCAGAGGACGCTCCACCGAGAGACATTATTGTTCACTTTCAAAATTATAGAGAAAAAGTAGAAATATACAACATAGCCAGGAGGCAACAAGCAGTGTCATTCCGTGGGCACAGGATTCAGATCTACCAAGACCTATCTTTAAGAACTCTCCAACAAAGAAGGGACTTTTCAACTCTGACCACTCACCTACGCACACTAAATATCCCTTATAGATGGGGATTTCCCACGTCAATAATAACCACGAAAAATGGGAAAAAAATCGAATGCACATCTATGGCTGACATAGGAAAATTTTGCAACCTAATGAACATTTCGCTACCCGACAAAGGCGATCCACAGCCCTCTCAGAAACCACTGAGCGGGCAAAATAACCCAAGACCCCAAAGACGTCTGGGTCCAGACTTGCCGGCTTCACAACACAAACGTAGGCAAACTACCTGGCCTACCCCAGATGAAATGGAAACAGAAGCACCAAGTTGAACACCGGGACATGTCTGTTTTGACTAACTTTTATAGCGATTTTAGAGCGCTATAGCAAAGCCCTGGGATTTGACTTTTCCTAACTGATCTTTCTAAAAAGACTGCAAGTATAAAATTAACATTTCTTTTTTCCTAACAGGCTCCTGGACTTCTGTAAATGAGTGAGCCTACTGCTACTCCACCAACGGAGTAACAATATAGTATAGTTCTGTTATTAACTTATACCCAGGTTTGCAGCATGACGGCCAGCATAAGAGCCACATGCCCCCAGAGTGCGATGTGAAGCATAGATGCCAGAGATATAAGTATATCCTATCATAGCCTTGACTATGACATCTCTCCAGGTGCGCCACGCAATCGCATTCTGGGAAAGATACTTCACTGTGATTAATGTTTAATTCATATTCTTTTCCTACATAGTTATACATGCTTGTTTGTTATTAGTTGTTAACCACTTAAAGTTTACAGGGAGGTTAATTACACTGCTTTAAGGTTATTGTACCTGTGTTAGGTTCAGAATTATTATTATTATTTATGCACCTCAGAAACAAGACAAAACGAGTTTAATGTTATTATGTAAACTAGGGTCAATTCATGCTGAAGCTGCTATAAATATGACTGTTTCTTAATTACTAAATGACCCTGTAACACCTGACATATAGGATGACAACAATATCAATTAGCTTACACATTAAGACCCCAGATATATTAAATGGCTATTTGTATAGCGCCCAGGAAGCGAGCAGAACCCACAAGCCCACCTGGCAAATAAGTAGGTCATTCCAGAACCCAAAATCTGGGAGACACCCGGCTTGTATCAAAGCCCCCAAATACACCTACAAGCACTCAGATACTGCACGGTTATTATACCGTAGCAGACTCTGAGGTAGCTTGTCCTTGATAACTACCCCTACTCCATCCATAGCAATTTATTGCTTTACTGTTTGCTTCTTACTCCTGTAGTGTTTTCCTTTTTTTTTGTTTTGTTTTCTCCCTTCTTTTTCTCTCTCCCCCCCTCTCCTCCAGATATCCTATCAGTTTCCCCCACAGTAACAGACCCATTCCTGTAGCAACTCCTAGACCTTTATAGATATGTCAACACACAAAAACAGGGGTACATTAAAGATAGCAACCCAAAACGTCAAAGGCTTTCTATCGGCTGAAAAAAGATCCATAGCTTTTTATGATTTCCACAAGAAAAAATTAGACATAGTCATGCTCCAAGAAACCCACTTTAGAAAGCACGCTGAACCCACACTGTCCACAAAATACTATGACAAACATTTTTGTAATTCGGGCCCACACAGAAAGAACGGAGTATGCATCTCCCTCAAGCGCAATATCCCCTTCGACCTCCTACAAAAACATACAGATAAAGAGGGTAGAGTCCTGATCATAGTTGGACTGTGCTATGGGAAACCAGTCACACTAGCCAACATATATGCGCCAAATAGACCCACCCCTAATTTCTTCAGGCATTTAGCCAACACGCTCCTAGACATTGCTAAAGGCCCGATAATCCTGGGAGGGGACCTCAACTTCCCTATGAACCCAACAATAGACACGTCCACAGGAAAGTCTTACCTTCATAATAACTCGCTGAAAAACAATTGCGCTGCTCTCCAATCTGTCAATCTTTTTGATACTTGGAGATTAGCTCACACCAATAAACGAGACTACACCTTCTTTTCCCATCCACAGCATTCCTACTCTAGACTTGACTATATTCTCTGTACTCAGGCACTTTTAAATAACCTTATCCACTCCAAGATATCTCACACATCCTGGTCAGATCATAGTATGGTCATCACCAAGTTTAGCTGGTATAACAACTCACATGACACATTTAATTGGAGACTCAACGATACCATACTCACAAATCAGGACACTATAGATACCTTGAAAAAACTCACTGATGAATATTTCTCTATTAATAAACCCGAGGACACGTCGACCGCAAACAACTGGGAGGCCTACAAATGCTATATACGCAGAATATTAATAAAACACAATGCTACACAGCGTAAGGTTAGGTCGACACAATTTACTTTGTTAACAACCAATCTAAATAAGCTAGAAAATATCCACAAACTAGACCCGACCTCCAATGAAAAACTTACTAAGCTCTCCGAAGCGAGAGACACTCTCAACAACTTCCTTATACGGAACGCACATATGAGAGCCATGACTACTAAGGCCAAATTCTTTATAGAGAGCAATAAGGCAGGCCGTCTATTAGCCAGATCACTCAAAAAACAAAGGTTAGCTACTTTTATTAGATCTATCACGCAATCTCCTGGAATGACGGTTAGTAGCAATGACGGGATTGCGAACTCTTTCATTTCATACTACTCCAAACTATATAACCTAAGAAACCCGATATCCCCCAAAGATCACGAACAATAGACACTTACTTAGCGACTATAGATACCCCCTCTATAACGGACGAAGATACACAATTCTTAGATTCACCAATAACATTGCAAGAAATCATTACTACCATAAAAGCATTACCTAATGGCAAATCCCCGGGACCCGACGACCTTACGGTAAAACTCTACCAGGAACAATTAAGTCCGCAACTTTACACACTCTTTACGGGAGTAGATCAATGTATAGCTTTCCCAAATTCCCTACTTGAAGCATTAATTACTGTCATCCCGAAACCAGATAAGGCAACTGACCAGGTGGGCAATTATAGGCCAATCTCACTTATCAACACAGATATGAAAATCTATGCTAAGATCCTCTCAAATAGATTGAATGTTATCTTGCCTAGAATTGTCCACCCAGACCAAGTAGGTTTTATCAAAGGACGTGAAGCTAAGGACAATACCACTAGGTTATTACACTCCCTACAATATGCCCACGACCACCACATCCCTCTAGTCTTACTCTCCACAGATGCGGAGAAAGCTTTCGACAGGGTGGACTGGCAGTTTATGTGGAAAGCCCTGTCGAAGTTTGGCCTTCCGGACTCATTCATAAATAAAATCAAAGCTCTATACCATAGCCCTAGCGCAAACATTTAAATAAATAATACTATATCGAAACCATTTATTATTTCCAACGGCACGCGTCAGGGCTGCCCCCTATCTCCCTTACTATTCGCCCTCACAGTAGAAATCCTAGCACCACAGATCAGGCATAACACAGACATAAAGGGTATGGAGTTTGACAGTATCACTCAGAAATGCCTTCTGTTTGCGGACGACGTGGTCCTCACTTTGCAATCCCCAAAGACGACACTTCCAGCATTACTTAAGACGTTAGAAGAATATAAACAAATTTCGAATTTTTCCATTAATATGGAAAAATCCGGCCTCATACCACTTAATCTATCACATCAAGAGATAACGGCCATAACACAATGTACCAAATTCACTATCACGGATAAATTTAAATACCTAGGCCTGATAATCCCGAAAGACACCCACAAATTATTCTCAGATAACTATATATCCCTTCAAGCGAAGGTTAAAAGCTTGCTGGATTCCTGGCATAGACAGGGGCATCTGTCCTGGATGGGCAGAATCAACACGATCAAAATGATGATAATCCCCAAATTTCTCTATCTCTTTCAGACCCTTCCGATGACTGTACCCAATGCCTATCTCAGGACCCAACAGAAAATGATAAACACATTCATATGGTCGTATAAGAGACCTAGAATAGCACAACACACTTTATACCTTAGGAAGGAGGATGGCGGTTTAAATATTCCTAATCTCACTAATTACTACAGAGCAGCACACTTAACGAGAGTACTCGCATGGAATCACTCTCACCCAGATAAGTTGTGGATTCAGATAGAGAGCCACCTTTCCCAAGTCAAAAATATGAGAGACATTGCTTGGCTCCCAAAACATTCTAGACCCCAGACATTGCTACAGAATAACTATATTAAAGCTACCCTTGAGACTTGGGACTATGTTATCACACATAATAGAATAATCTCTACCTCGATATCCCCTCTAACCCCGCTGCTAGGCAATCACCTGTTCTTGCAACATAATCTCTTCACCCACACAAGCACAAATAAACTGCTACAGAACCTCCCAATATACCTAATCACAGACTCCACTGGAGTAAAAGAGAGAGCTTTACTCAATGAAGAGCTAGGGCCCCCTTTCCAAAACTGGTTTGCATACCTCCAAATTAGACACGCCATTTACAGTAGTCCTTACAAACAAGATATACAGAGGCCACTGACACAATTTGAACAATTATGTATCAACCCCAAGATTAAAAAGGCACATCTTACTAAGTCATATAATTTCCTAAGGAGCTCCTTCCCGGTACAACGCCCTGCATACTTGGCGAGGTGGAATGAGGAACTACCAAATAACTTAGAGGACGAGGAGTGGGAGCGTTGTTTCCACACCACCCATTCCTCTTCCACCTCTCTGATCATGGCCGAAGTGAATTATAAAGTTATGGCCCGCTGGTACTTAACCTCTCAGCGCTTACATACCATTTACCCAGACACTTCTCCCAATTGCTGGAGGAGATGCGGAGAGGTGGGTTCTATGACCCATATATGGTGGTCCTGCCCTGCTTTAACTGATTTCTGGCCCCAAATAGAACAGAACATAAATAGTGTCTTGGGTACTAATATCTCCCTGAATGCTTGCTCCATTCTCCTAAATCATATCCCGCGGATCACCTGCGCTTACCGCAAAAAACTACTCCTTATAATGCTAACGTGCGCCAAGAGGCTGATCCCTAGGCTATGGAAAACGCAGGAGATACCTACTATCTCCAAGTGGATCCTGGAGATAGATCATGTCCTAGCTCTGGAGAAAATGTACTACTCCTACTTAGGTAAACAAGACTTCATAACCAACATATTATTTTTATGGGAACAAGGAAATCACACTAACAGCTAATTTCTTGAAAACCCTTATCTATAATCACACATGATTCTAAACTGTCCAGAAATACACGTAATGTTCTAAGGAAAGAGTTGACGGATTTGACTATGTTTACAGGAATTAACAGGTGCCAATATTTGAGAGGCAAGCGTAGGCTTGGAACTGAACATATGTAATAGGATTCCCTTCCCCTTTACCCTTCTCACCTTCCCTAAACCCTTCTCCCCTTACCCCTTTCTTAGATTCTAGAAAACGGTGGGTTACTGTTATAATGTTATGCATGTTTAAATACAATTGTTTCTTCGATGTTAAGTGATATTCTATGCATCTGTTAATTTGATACACCCAATAAAAATGATTTAAACAAAAAAATTATTTTAAAAAATCTAACAAATAGAATAATTGAACTAAGAAAAAACAGAAAAGAAACAGAAGCGCCCACCGCATCTAAGTGCAGATTAAACGTATGATTTAATATAATAAAATTGACAAAAGAATAACACTCACAATGTTAAAAACAAATACAGGCCTTGTATAATAACTTTGAAGAAGTCACTGGTTATGTAGTGTCCCGCTGCGATCCTTCCAAGATGGAGACTCTGCGTCTCAGCCAGATGAGGGTGTGTAAACCGCTGGACCAAACAGGTGTGTCCTCGGCCAGGGGCTGGAACGCTACGGGTAGTAGCGTGGTGCTGTTCAAAGCCGACCCCGATGTTAGTAGAGAACTTCCTCCAAGGTGGATTCCGAGTTCAGCTCTAATAATCCTCGTTCTTAGGTGATGTTTAGAACACGTTGGTACTATAAATAGTTAGGTCCTCAGCCCACTTAGTGTCTGTATATACGTAACCAGCACTAATAGCGGCCTCACCGGCACCTACAATTGCACACTATGTGCATTTACTATAAAGGTATACACAAATAGTAACACTGGGTAGTGATGTTCCGGTCCCTCAGCCCACTTAGTGTTTTACAATTATATATGAAAAGACACTAACAGTGGCCTCACAGGAACTGGATTTGAACTATGTTAATGCACACTGTGTGTGCTCACTCGACGTACTTTTCGTTCCACACAGGAACTTTTTCAAGAGTGAAAGTTAACACCTCCTACCTGCTATTTATGGGCAGGGTGAAAATACCTGATCCATATTAACTCTTAGTGTTCCAAAGGGCTCATATAAGTGCAGTAGAGAATTTGATCATCATAGATTCACATATAAGCTAACTATAATGATACATATTTTAAATAACAATATATACTGTGCTAAGAAGATATAAAACATCATGTATATAAATAAATATTAAAAATATATATATACATAATTATGTTAAAAATTCATAATCTCACATCTCATACATGGAATTGCAAATACTAAAAGGGCTTACCTCTATTTTTAATGCTTCACAATTACTGACATATGTGGATATTCCTTGTTCTAAGCATTAATCTATTGAATAAAAAATTTAAAAAATAACACACTAAGATTCAGACAAAGTAACTGTGACACTTAAGTACTCTTATGTCAAAAAGGCTTGGATATCTAAATCGATATTTAATCCCTGGGGATAGAGACAATCTAGTTTTTTGATCCAAAAAGTCTCACGTTGGCGCAACTTCAGCAGTCTGTTGGTATCCCATACATTCGGAGGGATCCATTCTATAATTTTAATTTCCAGACATTTTGGATCACTGTTATGGACTAGCTTATAGTGCTGCGAGACACTATGGCCTAGATTTGGAGTTTGGCGGTAAAAGGGCTGTTAACGCTCTGCGGGCTTTTTTCTGGCCGCACCATAAATTTAACTCTGGTATCGAGAGTTTAAACAAATGCTGCGTTAGGCTCCAAAAAAGGAGCGTAGAGCATTTTTACCGCAAATGCAACTCTCGATACCAGAGTTGCTTACGGACGCGGCCGGCCTCAAAAACGTGCTCGTGCACGATTCTCCCATAGGAAACAATGGGGCTGTTTGAGCTGAAAAAAAACCTAACACCTGCAAAAAAGCAGCGTTCAGCTCCTAACGCAGCCCCATTGTTTCCTATGGGGAAACACTTCCTACGTCTGCACCTAACACTCTAACATGTACCCCGAGTCTAAACACCCCTAACCTTACACTTATTAACCCCTAATCTGCCGCCCCCGCTATCGCTGACACCTGCATATTTTTTTTAACCCCTAATCTGCCGCTCCGTAAACCGCCGCAACCTACGTTATCCCTATGTACCCCTAATCTGCTGCCCTAACATCGCCGACCCCTATATTATATTTATTAACCCCTAATCTGCCCCCCTCAACGTCGCCGACACCTGCCTACACTTATTAACCCCTAATCTGCCGAGCGGACCTGAGCGCTACTATAATAAAGTTATTAACCCCTAATCCGCCTCACTAACCCTATCATAAATAGTATTAACCCCTAATCTGCCCTCCCTAACATCGCCGACACCTACCTTCAATTATTAACCCCTAATCTGCCGAGCGGACCTCACCGCTACTATAATAAATGTATTAACCCCTAAAGCTAAGTCTAACCCTAATACTAACACCCCCCTAAGTTAAATATAATTTACATCTAACGAAATAAATTAACTCTTATTAAATAAATGATTCCTATTTAAAGCTAAATACTTACCTGTAAAATAAATCCTAATATAGCTACAATATAAATTATAATTATATTATAGCTATTTTAGGATTAATATTTATTTTACAGGTAACTTTGTATTTATTTTAACCAGGTACAATAGCTATTAAATAGTTAAGAACTATTTAATAGTTACCTAGTTAAAATAATAACAAATTTACCTGTAAAATAAATCCTAACCTAAGATATAATTAAACCTAACACTACCCTATCAATAAATTCGGTGAACCTGGTATGGTGAAGACAAGGTAGGAAGATCTTCAGGGGCTTAGTGTTAGGTTTATTTAAGGGGGGTTTGGGTTAGATTAGGGGTATGTGGGTGGTGGGTTGTAATGTTGGGGGGGGGTATTGTATGTTTTTTTTTACAGGCAAAAGAGCTGAAATCCTTGGGGCATGCCCCGCAAAGGGCCCTGTTCAGGGCTGGTAAGGTAAAAGAGCTTGTAACTTTTTTAATTTAGAATAGGGTAGGGAATTTTTTATTTTGGGGGGCTTTGTTATTTTATTAGGGGGCTTAGAGTAGGTGTAATTAGTTTAAAATTGTTGTAATATTTTTCTTATGTTTGTAAATATTTTATTATTTTTTGTAACTTAGTTCTTTTTTATTTTTTGTACTTTAGCTAGTTTATTTAATTGTATTTATTTGTAGCAATTGTGTTTAATTAATTTATTGATAGTGTAGTGTTAGGTTAATTGTAGGTAATTGTAGGTAGTTTATTTAATTAATTTATTGATAGGGTAGTGTTAGGTTTAATTATATCTTAGGTTAGGATTTTTTTTACAGGTAAATTTGTTATTATTTTAACTAGGTAACTATTAAATAGTTCTTAACTATTTAATAGCTATTGTACCTGGTTAAAATAATTACAAAGTTGCCTGTAAAATAAATATTAATCCTAAAATAGCTATAATATAATTATAATTTATATTGTAGCTATATTAGGATTTATTTTACAGGTAAGTATTTAGCTTTAAATAGGAATAAGTTATTTAATAAGAGTTAATTTATTTCGTTAGATGTAAATTATATTTAATTTAGGGGGGTGTTAGGGTTAGGGTTAGACTTAGCTTTAGGGGTTAATCAATTTATTAGAATAGCGGTGAGCTCCGGTCGTCAGATTAGGGGTTAATAATTGAAGTTAGGAGTCGGCGATGTTAGGGAGGGCAGATTAGGGGTTAATACTATTTATGATAGGGTTAGTGAGGCGGGTTAGGGGTTAATAACTTTATTATAGTAGCGCTCAGGTCCGCTCGGCAGATTAGGGGTTAATAAGTGTAGGCAGGTGTCGGCGACGTTGAGGGGGGCAGATTAGGGGTTAATAAATATAATATAGGGGTCGGCGGTGTTAGGGGTAGCAGATTAGGGGTACATAGGGATAACGTAGGTGGCAGCGCTTTGCGGTCGGAAGATTAGGGGTTAATTATTTTAAGTAGCTGGCGGCGACGTTGTGGGGGGCAGGTTAGGGGTTAATAAATGTAATACAGGGGTCGGCGGGGTTAGGGGCAGCAGTAGGGTACATAAGTATAACGTAGGTGGCGGTCGGCAGATTAGGGGTTAAAAATTTAAATCGAGTGGCGGCGATGTGGGGGGAGCTCGGTTTAGGGGTACATAGGTAGTTTATGGGTGTTAGTGTACTTTAGGGTACAGTAGTTAAGAGCTTTATGAACCGGCGTTAGCCAGAAAGCTCTTAACTCCTGCTATTTTCAGGCGGCTGGAATTTTGTCGTTAGAGCTCTAACGCTCACTTCAGAAACGACTCTAAATACCGGCGTTAGAAAGATCCCATTGAAAAGATAGGATACGCAAATGGCGTAGGGGGATCTGCGGTATGGAAAAGTCGCGGCTGAAAAGTGAGCGTTAGACCCTTTAATCACTGACTCCAAATACCAGCGGGCGCCCAAAACCAGCGTTAGGAGCCTCTAACGCTGGTTTTGACGGCTACCGCCGAACTCCAAATCTAGGCCTATGTGTTTCTAGACCTTTTTCTATATTATTCAAATGTTCCCTAAAGCGATATTTTATCTTTCTTTTTGTCCTTCCCACATAGATAAAATTACACTTACACTTCAGATGGTATACCACATGTGTGCTCATGCATGTACATCTATTTTTGTTAGAATAGGTCCTAGAATTGTCATAATTTTCAATTTCATTATGATTTTTTGCAATATGTGGACACATTAAACAATCTTTTGTTTTACATTTAAAAGTGCCATAACTGTTGCCCCAATCTGAGATTTTTATTGGTGGTTTACCTCTCAATTTGCTAGGGGCCAGAATGTTTTTTAAATCTCTATTTTTTCTAAAAACTATTTCAGGCCTATTCCCTATTGATTTATTTAGGATCGGGTCCAATCTTAATACATCCCAATGTTTATTCATTATATTTTTAATCAAGTGGTGTTGATTATTGTATTTTGTAATAAATTTAGGATTTGAATGCTCTATAACCATTTCTTTTTTCTTATTACTTATACTCTCCAACATCATTTTTCTATCCATTTGATCTACCCTATTTCTCATTTCAGATAGATGGTGTCTATTATAACCTTTATCCTCAAATTTTCTAGTCAGACCTTCAGCTTCCAAATTGTAGTCCTCAACATTGGTACAGTTACGTTTAATACGTTGGTACTGGCCCAGGGGGATGTTATTCTTCCATTGCTTGTAATGGCCACTTTTGGCATTTAATAGGCCATTCCTATCTGTATCTTTTCTGTAATTTTTGACTGTTATTTTGTTATGATCTACAAATAGTGTTAGGTCCAAAAAACTAATTTCAGTCTGTGAATGTACATAAGTGAACTTCAAATTGAATTCGTTTTTGTTCATGTGTTCTATTAGTCTATCTAAATCTTGTATTTCCCCTGTCCAGATGAAGATGATGTCATCTATGTACCGAAAGTACATTAAAATTTGGTTGAAATATGGGTTGTTATTCCATATGTACTGTTCTTCATAGTTAGACATTTATAAATTAGCGTACGATGGGGCAAATGTCGTCCCCATCGCCGTCCCTTGTGTTTGTTTATAAAATTTATTTTCGAATAAAAAATAATTATGTAATAAAATAAAGTGAATTGATTCTGATAAAAATTTGGAATGTATGGGAGAGACATTTCTTCTTAGACATTCTTCTTCAATTACTGAAACCCCTTTGTCGTGGGGTATGCTAGTATATAATGCCGAAACATCACACGTCACCCACGAATATTTGGGTGACCATTCTATGCCCTCAAATTTATTGATAACATCCACTGTGTCTCTTATGTATGCTGGGATCAATTTTACTAACGGTTGTAAAAAATAGTCTATATATTTTGACATATTGTCGCAAAGAGACCCAATGCCGGACACAATGGGTCTTCCTGGAGGTTCTTTGATATTTTTATGAATTTTTGGCAAGTGATAGAAGCATGCCACTTTCGGGTGTACCTCATATAAATAATTAAATTCATTCTGATTTAATATACCTTCCTGTTTTGCAGTATATAGGTGATCAAATAATTCTTTCTTATACTTTACAGTCGGATTAAATGTAAGGAGTTGGTATGTATATTTGTCATTCAGGAGTTTATACGCTTCCTTCAGGTAATCCCTTCGATTTTGGATTACTATACCACCCCCCTTGTCTGCGCATCTATAAACTACATCCATATCCTCTGTCAATAGTTTTAGAGATTCCCTTTCTCCTTTAGTTAGGTTATCATATTTTAGTCTACTCCCATATGACAATTTATAATAATTGAACTATTCACACAAAACACAAAAATACTCAGGAATTTTTTTTGCCAAGGTTTATTAAAAATCATAAAATTCTATTGTATTTTATCAAAAAAATGAAAATTTGAATGTAACCATATTAAATATGCACAGCGTAAATCATAAGTACAAAATACAAAGCGTAATTGTTGTTGATGAAATTGTTTCTCTAATCCTATCCTAATTTTGTAAAGATTTTTGCTCTACAGATCTCATAGCTTTTTTTTCGCAAACTAAAAGGGGCAAGCTTTTCTCAAAACACTCAAAACACTTAATATCATAATAGAAAAACACATTCATACGAGCATATAGACAATTGAAAGATGCTATGCATAGAAAGCAGCGTAATGTGATTTACATTGGCTGAAGGATTTAATTTTTAAAGTGCGCCACCTGCCCACTGGTAACTACGCTCCATGGAGCAGTGTCCCTTTCCATCAAGTTCCA
This sequence comes from Bombina bombina, assembly GCF_027579735.1. NCBI lineage: Eukaryota > Metazoa > Chordata > Amphibia > Anura > Bombinatoridae > Bombina > Bombina bombina. The sequence continues at coordinate 1,039,987,409 of NC_069500.1, read as the reverse complement.
ATACTTTCAATAGGAGACATCTTGCCACTGGCAGGGACTGCTCCTTTTATATGATAATTCCACCAGGGCAGCCCATGCGAGGATCGGCATGAAAAACCATGTCTGAACTGGTGAAGTTTATATCATCAAGCCCAAAGTGACACTGGGGACATCTGAACCCTAGTCTGAACTTCAAGTGCCCAGCATTGCCTATAGACTCCAGGCCCTGTTCGGTAACACCTGGCTATGCCCAAAGGCCATCCCAGGCTTGACCATCCTTACTCTACCCTCTAATTACTGTGACTCCTTACCTACCCATCATTTGGTTCTATTCATAATACTAACATTTGTGAGGTATGCTAAACACTGCAGCCTTCCCTAACAACCATGTTTATAATAAGTGGATCTTTTGAAGCTTGTTTGCACTGTCTGAGTTTGTTTTGTCTGAGCAGGAGTTTTTAAGGGCGGAGCAAGAGGGCAAATGATTTACAGACTTTAGCTCTAATAGTCCATCAGCTGTGTAACATTTTTATCTACTAATGTCTAAACAATAAGGCTGTAAAATAAACTACTGCACACTAATATGAGTTACCTTTTTAGATGCCATCTTTAATATAAAAATTAAATTAATTTTATTTAACAGAAAGGTGAGAAGCACAGCATTTTAGGGACTTGTAGGGTCTTCCTCTTAGGGGATCTTAAGCAACCACATTTAGACTTAGAGAGCTATTATAGTCAAAGACATTACATGCTTTAATTCATTAGAGCATGTAATTATAAGACTAGCAACCCTGCAACTCTATGGGCTCGATGATTGAAAGCTCTCTGGGCTGGCGAGATTATTAATGAATGCTCGCCAGTCCTATTTCCCTGGTGGAATGATCTAAAGCCACTTTTTACCCTAAAAACAAGGTGTCTCGCTAAGGGGCGTATACTGCATTTTCATATAAAAAAACCGCACAATTAAATTCGACACAAAAATAAGCAGGGAAAAATTGTATTGTTAAGGAGCATCAAAAATCGTAATAAAATTCTTCACCAAAAATCGTATGTTAACAAAAAAATAAAATTAGTATGTAATTTACACAGGAATAAATCAAATTAAATATTCACAGAATAAATCATAATTGTAGTACACTGGATGTGCAAAAATCACACAGAAATATGAACATAAATACAAAATGCAAAGCTTAATTGTTGTTTTTTCACAAAATGGGCTGAATATGGGCGTATATGAAAATGTCTCTCTAATCCCAGCGTAATTCTATAAAGATTTTAGCACTGCAGATATCACAGCTTTGTCTCGCCAGCTAAAAGGTGGCAAGCTTTTCTCAAAACAATACGAACACTTATAACCCCAATAGAAAAACAAATGCATACTAATATATAGGTGAATGTAAGATGCTATAAGCAGAAAGCAGCGTAATGTAAGTTATATTGGCTGCAGGATTTTAATTTTAAAGTGCTCCCCCTGCTCCCTTCTAACCTCGCACTAAGGAGCAAAGTTTCCCTAACCAGCGAGCTCCAATACTTTTAATAGGAGCCATCTTGCCACTCGCAGGGACTGCCCCTTTTTTACGATCATTGCACCGGGGCAGCCCTGCGAGTGTCAGCGAGAAAAAGAAGGTTTGAGCTGGTGAAGAATATATCATCGAGCCCTATGTGTTTAACCCCTACAAACAGTAGTAGTAGCATTTACCACTGCTGGTCCAGAGTGGAAACTGACAGCTAGGTTGTGCAACTAGCACTGCTGATTGGATTAGGGCCAGTTTCTGCTCTGGACCTTCAGTGCACTGTGGGTCCCAAGCAATACTTCTACTATGTATGTAATCCCTTTTGCGTGGGTTAAACACTTAGGCCTAGATTTAGAGTTGGGCGGTAGCCGTGAAAACCAGCATTAGAGGCTCCTAACGCTGGTTTTAGGCTACCGCCGGTATTTGGAGTCAGTCAGGAAAGGGTCTAACGCTCACTTTCCAGCCGCGACTTTTCCATACCGCAGATCCCCTTACGTCAATTGCGTATCCTATCTTTTCAATGGGATCTTTCTAACTCCGGTATTTAGAGTCGTGTCTGAAGTGAGCTTTAGAAATCTAACGACAAAACTCCAGCCGCAGAAAAAAGTCAGTAGTTAAGAGCTTTCTGGGCTAACGCTGGTTTATAAAGCTCTTAACTACTGTGCTCTAAAGTACACTAACACCCATAAACTACCTATGTACCCCTAAACCGAGGTCCCCCCACATCGCCGCCACTATATTTAAATTTTTAACCCCTAATCTTCCGCTCCGTACACTGCCGCCAACTACGTTATCCCTATGTACCCCTAATCTGCTGCCCCTAACACCGCCGACCCCTATATTATATTTATTAACCTCTAATCTGCCGCCCCAGCTATCGCTGACCCGTGCATATTATTATTAACCCCTAATCTGCCGTCCGCACGCCGCCGCCAGCTACATTATAGCTATGTACCCCTAATCTGCTGCCCCTAACACCGCCGACCCCTATATTATATTTATTAACCCCTAATCTGCCCCCCTCAACGTCGCCTCCACCTGCCTACACTGCCGAGCGGACCGCACCGCTACTATAATAAAGTTATTAACTCCTAATCCGCCTCACTCCCGCCTCAATAACCCTATAAGAAATAGTATTAACCCCTAATCTGCCCTCCCTAACATCGCCGACACCTAACTTCAAGTATTAACCCCTAATCTGCCGATCGGAGCTCACCGCTACTCTAATAAATTTTTTAACCCCTAAAGCTAATTTTAACCATAACCCTAACACCCCCCTAAGTTAAATATAATTTTATTCTAACAAAATAAATTAACTCTTATTAAATAAATTATTCCTATTTAAATCTAAATACTTACCTGTAAAATAAACCCTAATATAGCTACAACATAAATTATAATTATATTATAGCTATTTTAGGATTAATATTTATTTTACAGGCAACTTTGTTTTTATTTTAACCAGGTACAATAGCTATTAAATAGTTAAGAACTATTTAATAGCTAAAATAGTTAAAATAATTACAAAATTACCTGTAAAATAAATCCTAACCTAAGTTACAATTAAACCTAACACTACACTATCAATAAATTAATTAAATACAATTCCTACAAATAAATACAATGAAATAAACTAACTAAAGTACAAAAAATAAAAAAGAACTAAGTTACAAAAAATAAAAAAATATTTACAAACATTAGAAAAATATTACAACAATTTTAAACTAATTACACCTACTCTAAGCCCCCTAATAAAATAACAAATCCCCCAAAATAAAAAAATGCCCTACCCTATTCTAAATTAAAAAAGTTCAAAGCTCTTTTACCTTACCAGCCCTGAACAGGGCCCTTTGCGGGGCATGCCCCAAAGAATTCAGCTCTTTTGCCTGTAAAAAAAACACATACAATACCCCCCCCCAACATTACAACCCACCACCCACATACCCCTAATCTAATCCAAACCCCCCTTAAATAAACCTAACACTAAGCCCCTGAAGATCTTCCTACCTTATCTTCACCTCACCGGGTCCCGATCTGTCCAGAAGAGCCTCCGATGTCTTGATCCAAGCCCAAGCGGGGGGCTGAAGAGTGACGTCCATCCTCGGGCTGAAGTCTGGATCCAAGCGGCGGCTGAAGAAATCCATCATCGGGCTGAAGTCGGAAGTCCATCATCGGGATGAAGTCTTCTATCAAGCCGCATCTTCAATCTTCTTTCTTCTGGAGCGGAGCGGAGCCATCTTCTTCAAAGCCGACGCGGAACATCCTCTTCAACCGACGCCTACTAGCCGAATGACGGTTCCTTTAAATGACGTCATCCAAGATGGCGTCCCTCGAATTCCGATTGGCTGATAGGATTCTATCAGCCAATCGGAATTAAGGTAGGAATATTCTGATTGGCTGATGGAATCAGCCAATCAGAATCAAGTTCAATCCGATTGGCTGATCCAATCAGCCAATCAGATTGAGCTTGCATTCTATTGGCTGTTCCGATCAGCCAATAGAATGCGAGCTAAATCTGATTGGCTGATTCAATCAGCCAATCAGATTTTTCCTACCTTAATTCCGACTGGCTGATAGAATCCTATCAGCCAATCGGAATTCGAGGGACGCCATCTTGGATGACGTCATTTAAAGGAACCGTCATTCATCGTTCAGTCGTCGGGCCAGGATGGATGTTCCGCGTCAGAGGTCTTCAGGATGCTGCCGCTCCGCTCCAGATGGATGTCGATAGAAGATGCCGCCTGGATGAAGACTTCAATCAGATGGAAGACCTCTTCTGCCCCGCTTGGATGAAGACTTCAATCGGATGGAAGACCTCTTCTGCCCCGCTTGGATGAAGACTTCTACCGGATCATGGACATCTTCAGCCCCCCGCTTGGGCTTGGATCAGGACATCGGAGGAGCTCTTCAGAACGGATCGGTGAACCTGGTATGGTGAAGATAAGGTAGGAAGATCTTCAGGGGCTTAGTGTTAGGTTTATTTAAGGGGGGTTTGGGTTAGATTAGGGGTATGTGGGTGGTGGGTTGTAATGTTGGGGGGGGGGGGTATTGTATGTTTTTTTTTACAGGCAAAAGAGCTGAACTTCTTGGGGCATGCCCCGCAAAGGGCCCTGTTCAGGGCTGGTAAGGTAAAAGAGCTTTTAACTTTAGTAATTTAGAATAGGGTAGGGCATTTTTTATTTTGGGGGGCTTTGTTGTTTTATTAGGGGGCTTAGAGTAGGTGTAATTAGTTTAAAATTGTTGTAATATTTTTCTTATGTTTGTAGATATTTTTTTATTTTTTGTAACTTAGTTCTTTTTTATTTTTTATAGTTTAGTTAGTTTATTTCATTGTAGTTATTTGTAGATATTGTATTTAATTAATGTATTGATAGTGTAGTGTTAGGTTTAATTGTAGGTAATTGTAGGTATTTTATTTAATTAATTTAATGATAGTATAGTGTTAGGTTTAATTGTAACTTAGGTTAGGATTTATTTTACAGGTAATTTTGTAATTATTTTAACTAGGTAACTATTAAATAGTTCTTAACTATTTAATAGCTATTGTACCTGGTTAAAATAATTTACAAAGTTGCCTGTAAAATAAATATTAATCCTAAAATAGCTACAATGTAATTATAATTTATATTGTAGCTATATTAGGATTTATTTTACAGGTAAGTATTTAGCTTTAAATATGAATAATTTATTTAATAAGAGTTAATTAATTTCGTTAGATTAAAATTATATTTAACTTAGGGGGGTGTTAGTGTTAGGGTTAGACTTAGCTTTAGGGGTTAATACATTTATTAAAATAGCGGTGAGCTCCGGTCGGCAGATTAGGGGTTAATAATTGAAGTTAGGTGTCGGCGATGTTAGGGAGGGCAGATTAGGGGTTAATACTATTTATTATAGGGTTAGTGAGGCGGATTAGGGGTTAATAACTTTATTATAGTAGCGGTGCGGTCCGCTCGGCAGATTAGGGGTTAATAAGTGTAGGCAGGTGGAGGCGACGTTGAGGGGGGCAGATTAGGGGTTAATAAATATAATATAGGGGTCGGCGGTGTTAGGGGCAGCAGATTAGGGGTGCATAAGGATAACGTAGGTGGCGGAGCTTTGCGGTCGGCAGATTAGGGGTTAATAAGTGTAGGTAGCTGGCGGCGACGTTGTGGGGGGCAGATTAGGGGTTAATAAATATAATATAGGGGTCGGTGGTGTTAGGGGCAGCAGATTAGGGGTACATAAGGATAACGTAGTTGGCGGTCGGTAGATTAGGGGTTAAAAAATTTAATCGAGTTGCGGCGATGTGGGGGGACCTCGGTTTAGGGGTACATAGGTAGTTTATGGGTGTTAGTGTACTTTAGAGCACAGTAGTTAAGAGCTTTATGAACCGGCGTTAGCCCAGAAAGCTCTTAACTACTGACTTTTTTCCTGCGGCTGGAGTTTTGTCGTTAGAGTTCTAACGCTCACTTCAGACACGACTCTAAATACCGGAGTTGATTGAAAAGATAGGATACGCAATTGACGTAAGGGGATCTGCGGTATGGAAAAGTCGCGGCTGAAAAGTGAGCGTTAGACTCTTTTTTGAGTGACTCCAAATACCGGAGGTAGCCTAAAACCAGCGTTAGGAGCCTCTAACGCTGGTTTTCACGGCTAACGCCAAACTCAAAAATCTAGGCCTCAATACCAGAGTTATTTTTATGGTGCGGCAAGAAAAAAGCCGGCGTTAGCTACGCGGGTCCTTACCGACAAAACTCTAAATCTAGCCGATATTATTTTAAATAAAAAGTCAAGCTATAGTTCCAGTCATAGGGGTCTATTTATCAAGCTCCGAATGGAAACACAAGTTATGAAGCAGCGGTATAAAGACCCATGCTCCATAACCTGTCCGCCTGCTCTGAGGTGGTGGAGAGACATCGCCACAAATCAACCCGATCAAATACGATCGGATTGATTGACACCCCCTGCTAGCGGCCGCAAATCTGCAGGGGGCGGTATTGTGCCAGCAGTTCACAAGAACTGCTGGGTCAATGATAAATGCCGACAGCGTATGCTGTTGGCATTTATCTATGTGCAGCGCACAATGATAAATGGACCCCATAATATTAATCTATTAAATATGCACAAATTGCAATAATTTTCATTTATAATTGCATCAAAGTGTCTTTAAACATGTTAGTTCTAAAATTGCTGAAAATTATATTAAATTATAAATTGCAAAAATGTTACAAATTTACATTATCAGTTAAATTAAACACAGCATTCAAGCATATTAGCCATTCTTTATCTATATTGAATCTACTAGTTGCCATGTTGTAATTTTGCTTCTATGATGAAAAGAGAGAACCAACTTGCATAGAGGGATCAAGGTTAAAAGAAGAAGCAAGGAGGAAGAAATAGAGATGATGAGCAGTGGTGGAGAGAGGAGAAAGAATAAGCAAAATGTCCTATGTTTATTTTAGTTCTTGTTGAGATTCTCTGGACTCCTTTTGTTCTGAATTGGACTCAAGTTTGTCAAGTTTTGATTCAGCAGTGAACGCTCTACCAGTCAATAGCATCTGGGACTGGAAGCTGCAGACCTGCTGCCACTAGAAAAAAAACTGAAGCCAATTCAGCAGCATTTCATGAAGTGGCACCTAACTAATAATTAAATTACAGGGACATAGAAATCAAACATTTATGGTCCAGATATTCCAATGTATCTCTATTAATACATTACACCTTTCTTTGGTTGAAATGTGGCACTTTTACATGTGGGCATACTAAGGTAGGCACAGAATTGTGATGTTGTAGTTTGGCTTCTGTGAAGGTAAGTAAAATTCTGAGAAGGTAAGTAAAATTCTGAGAAGGTAAGTGAAATTCTTTTGAGAACCAGTTGGCAGCAGTGAGTGTAGCAAAGAATGGAATATGACTAAAGAAGTTGATTGGAAAGTTATTTTTTTTAAAATGTGTGCTCTATATGAAACTTTACAATGTTTAATTTATCTTCCATGTACCTTTAACCCTTTTGTGACCGGGTTAAAAAGTCTACATCGGAACAGCGTTCCGATGTAGACAAATTGAAATCACACGATCGCGAGATTTCAATTATGGGATCGGTTCTGGGGGGCGTCCCTATGACGCTAGGAATGCCCTACCGCTTTGACGTTGAATTCCGTCATAACAGCATGAAAAGGTTAATAATGCTCATTCTATATAGTGTTTTTTTTTAAAATGATCTTTTTATTGATTTTCAATATTTAAACATACATCTTATTCAGATCTTAAGCAGAATATCAGAGAATTGAGTAAAAACATCTCTCACATCATCCTTGAACACTCAGGGGCCCATTTAACAAGCTCTGTAGGGAGCTTGATGCCCCGTGTTTCTGGCGAGTCTTCAGACTCACCAGAAACAGCAATTATGAAGCAGCGGTCACAAAGACTGCTGCTCCATAACCATGTCCACCTGCTCTGAGCAGGCGGACAGACATCACCGGAAATCAACCCAATCGAGTACGATCGGGTTGATTGAAACCTCCCTGCTGGCGGCCGATTGGCCGCGAGTCTGCAGGGGGCGGCGTTGCACCAGCAGTGAGCTGCGGGTGCAATGCTGAATACGGAGAGCGTATTGCTCTCCGTATTCAGTGAGGTCTGGCAGGCTTGATCCGCACTGTCAGATCAGGTCCGCCAGACTTTAATAAATAGAGGCCTCAGGGTCTAACTTGTTACATTAAGGAAGCAAAGTTTTCTATTGCAGTATATATACAAGACATAGGTTAAATTGCATCCACACTGGTAAATCAACCCATCTCAATTCTTAGTCTCTTTCTGTGCATACTAACCACTAATAATCAGTATGAATAAATATATAACTTGCCCTAGATAAACATATATATGTCATAGCTTACTGCTATGCTCCAGTATTTCCCTCCCCCCCCCCACACCATTCCTTCCCAGCATTATGATTGCACACCATTTCACTGGCTTGCATAGGCATTACATATTTCAAAAAAAAAAAGGAAGGGAAGTCCCCACCCCTCCCGCCCCCTGGCCACTACTCCCGACATGTTCAGAATTGGGGGAGATTGCCCCGTAACATTTCTTCTTGCACATATATCGAGTGATAAAAAGGTCGAATTATTAGATGTTGTATATCCCGTGAATAAGATTTAATCAAATCTCCCCATTTCTTAAAAAAAAAAAATTATATTGTTCTCCTTTGCTGGATCTGTGGCACACTGTTCCAAAATTAACAAGTTATATATTTGTTTGACAAACTCTGCAATAGTAGGACTTTTTCTTGAGATCCATTTTTTAGTAATTAAATTCCTTCCTATTAAAATTGCTAAATTTATGAAATCTCTATTTCTATATCTATTTTGTTTTGGTAAGAGCAAAATCACTGCTTCAAGTTGCATATTATAATTCTCTTGAAGAATCTTCATTAACCAGTGATTAACCCTCTTCCAAAATTGATTTATCCTGCGGCACTCCCATATATAATGTAGCAGATCAGCTGAACTCTTTTGACATTTAATACATTTATCACTAAAATCTATTCTCCATCTATGGAGGAGAGAGGGCGTAAAATAGTTCTGGTGTATCATATTTATATGCGCTTCCCTGAAATTAGTTGCTTGCGAAGCCTTCCATGAATTAGTTAAACTATTCTTAATTACTTCTTCATCTAGTGTTTTTCAGCCTTTCAGGTGCCATTTCATAATCAAATTCTTGATACCCCACTCATCCTCTTCCTTCCTTAAATCCATATACCATTTATTGATTGAGTAGTTCCCTATTCTGCAAATCTTAAGACATGATTATGTATGTTCCCAATTTCCCATTTCTTTATATCCCCTTTTTATTTCATTCAACCAATGTCTAAATTGAAGATATGCAAAAAAATCTTTCTGCGATAGTTTAAATTCTTGTCTTAGTTCTTCAAAAATTTTTGTCTCATTTCCATCAACTTTAACCTGAAAAGTCCTGCTCGCCTCCACCTGAAAAAAACTTCAGACCTTACTGCCTCCGGAAAAAGTGGATTTCCAGTAATTTCAAGATAATCAGATTTCCTATACTGTAGTCTAAACCCATTTTTTACAGTATATCGGCCACGCTCTTATTATAGTATATACATACTTACATATATACTTTTACATTCTTACACTCTTTTGGTATTGATTTCAAATCTAAATGTAGTAGTGCTTTGAGAGAGAATGGACTCACTAGGGTCAACTCCAACTCTTTCGAGGTGAAATAGTTTTTTTTCCTAGGAGCCACTCAGCTGCTATCTTAATTAAGCAGGCTATATTATAATCTTGCAAAGACGGGAGGGAAAACCCCCCAACACTCTTATGTTGACAAAGTCTACTTATAGAATATCTAACTTTCATTTTTTCCCCAAAAAAAGGCAGTAAGACCTTTATTAAACATTTTAATATCTTTTTTTTTAAGTAATAAGGGCAGATTTTGTAATTTGTAGTTTTGGAAACAGAACCATTTTTACTAGATTCATTTTCCCGGACAGGGACAAGGGAAGCTTTCTCCAGAGTTCCAGGGAGCTAATCAGTTTGTCCAAAATAGGATTATAGTTTTCCTTGTACCATTTATATGGGTTCCTGTTTAACCAGATACCTAAGTATAATATTGTTTCAACTTCTCTAAATAAAATATTTTGTACAGAATTTTTTGTTTTTCTAATCCACATCAGTTCCAAATTAGTCATATTTACTTTATATCCTGTAAAGGATCCAAATTTGTTAAGAAAATCCATAAGAATAGGGAGATTAGTTTTTGTATCTCTCAAAAAAACAATAACGTCATCTGCATATAGTAAAATCTTTGTTTCTACTGAATTACATATAATTCCTTGTAAAATTTGATTTAATTTTATAGCTAGTGGTTCAATTACTAAGTTGAATAATAATGGGGACAGCGGACATCCCTGACACAAACCTCTACCCAAGCTAATTTCAGGCGTAAACACCCCATTTATTAAGATGGCAGATAGGTGGCTATCATAAATAGATTTAATGTAATTAATAAAAATTTCCCTGAAACCAAAATTATTCAGGGTATAGAATAGATGGTCCCACTGTACTGCATTGAAAGCATCAATTGTTATCAGTGCCAGATCATCCATTCTACTTACATTTCCCCGTTCTCCAATATTCCACCAATAATCCAAAATTACACATGTTTTTCTGATGTTTAAAGTCGAAGATCTATCATGAAACCTGTTTGTTTTGTTGAAATAAGACCATCCATCACTTCTTTAAGTCTATTAGCGACTATTGTAGCCAATATTTTATAGTCTGCATTTAGCAGCGAGATTGGCCTATATGAATCAGTCAAATGGGGATTTTTCACTTTTTTAAGGATCAAGGTAGTAGTTGCTTTCATAAAATTTTTAGATATTGGATCACTGCCGGAGTAGTACAGATTAAACAAACCCATCAATAAAGGGGTAACCTCCTTGCTTAGTATTTTATAGATTTCAGAGGGTAATTGGTCGGGACCTGGGGATTTATTATACGCAGCATTCTTAATTGCTATTTCTATTTTCTCCTTTGATATTGGAGCATTACATTTCTTTAGCTTTTCATTATCCAACTTAGGTAGAATCAGGTTCTCCCAAAATTCTCTCTTATTATCCTGATGAATCTCATCTGCCTTATAGAACTTTTGGAAGACCTCAAAAAAAGTTAAACATATATCTTTAGTTTTTTTTTTTTTTAAATTTTTCACCATTTTTCCTTCTTTTTTAATAGCACCTATTAAGTTTGATTTTTTTCGTTAATTTAGTAATTTTTGCCAAATAATTCCCTGTCTTATTGCCATATTACATAAATCTTGCTCTACTTTTAAGATCATCTCTATAAGCTTTTTGCATTAAAAATGCATCTCTTTCCTGTTTTGTGCTAAGATATTCTAACCAGTTAGCTTTGGACGCCACCATAAGATATTTATTATATTTATCTGACAATTGCTTTGTTAGTTGTATCTCTCTAGCCTTAACCTTTTTCTTGAATTGAATCATAAAGCTTATTATTTCTCCTCTTATTATCGCCTTTGCAGTCTCCCACAGGATCTCTTTTCTATGGCTATATTCATTATTATTTATTAAAATTTCGTTCCATGTTTTTTTAAGAAATTCTATAAATGCTGCATTATCTTTCATATAATTAGGGAAGAAAAAAATTATTTTCCTTTCACTCCATATTTCTGGACAAGGGACTTTCAATATAATTGGCACATGGTCTGATATTGTAAAGTCTGCTATAACATCTTGTTTCACAAAGAATTCAGCTACCAGAAATACATCTATCCTAGATAAAGACAGAAAGCTTTTAGACATACACGTACGTATAAGCTTTTTCATCTGGGTTTTGCAACCGCCAGATATACTGCAATTTCAGTGTATTTCGGAAAGAGTTAAAAACTTTTGATTCTTATTTAAGTCTAGAATCAAACATTATTATATTAGGGCTATATCTATCAATAGGGAATTTCGGGGTTACATTAAGATAACCAGCTACTATTATATTAGCATTTGTATACTCAATCAGTTTAGCTTGTAAATTATACAAAAATTTTACATCTAGCTCATTCGGACCATTCTCTCACCCCCTCAAATGCTCTCAATCAACCACAACCCACATAACCTTAAACTTATCTCATTCTCCCCTGTTACTGAGTAAGAAGTTTCGGCACTTATACTGCACTCTCACCTCACTACCTGTCTCCTTGACCCTATCCCCTCACAGCTACTCCCCTTCCTCTCTGCCACCCTTACCCCTATACTCACACACACTTTCAACCTCTCCCTCAGCACCGGTATATTTCCCTCATCGCTGAAACATGCACTGGTCACACCTATCCTCAAAAAACCTTCCCTTGATCCTACCTCCCCATCCAACTACCGCCCTATTTCCCTCCTCCCTCTTGCATCAAAGCTTCTCGAAAATCTAGCTTATGCATGCCTATCCCATTTCCTTACAATAAACTCCCTCCTTGACCCATTGCAATCTGGATTTCATCCCCATCACTCCACAGAGACAGCAATTGTTAAGGTTACCAATGACCTACTTACAGCAAAATCAAAAGGCCACTCTCTGCTTATCCTCCTTGATCTGTCCGCAGCCTTTGACACTGTTGACCACCCTCTTTTGCTCCAAACCCTCCTTCGGCATATGTCACACAGCCCTCTCGTGGCTCTCTTCCTACCTGTCAAACTGTACCTTTAGTGTAGCCCTCTCTGGGGCCTCCTCTGCCCCATCACCACTTTCTGTCGGAGTACCGCAAGGCTCTGTCCTCAGTCCCCTTCTCTTCTCAATCTACACGTCATCACTAGGTTCCCTAATAAAGTCCCACGGTTTACAATATCATTTGTATGCCGATGACACCCAAATCTACTTCTCTGCACCAAACCTTTCTCCTTCCTTGCTAACCCGTGTCACTAACTGTCTTTCTCACATCTCCAACTGGATGTCCTCTCACTACCTCAAGCTAAACTGAGCTCCTTATTTTCCCACCTTCTTCTAAACTCTCCATCCCCAATCTATATATAACTGTCGACAACTCCATCATTACCCCTACCCCGCATGCCCGATGTCTCGGGGTCACATTTGACTCAGATCTTTCTTTCACTCCTCCCATTCAGTCATTGGCTAAAGCCTGCCACTTCCACCTTAAAAACATCTCTAAAATTAGACACTTCCTTACACAAGACACAACTAAGATTTTAATCCACTCTCTCATTCTCTCCCGCCTCAATTACTGCAACTCTGTCCTTTCTGGTCTCCCCACCTGCCGCCTAGCTCCTTTACAATCCATAATGAATGCCTCTGCCAGACTCATCTTCCTTATATGTCGCTCTTCATCTGCTGCACCTCTCTGCCAATCCCTTCACTGGCTTCCTCTTGCCTCTAGGATCAAACACAAAATTCTCATTCTGACATACAAAGCCCTCAATTGCACTGCTCCCCCCTATATCTCAGACCTTGTCTCCAGATACTCTCCCTCCCATTCTGCACACTTCTATTGTATAGGCTAGCTGTTAAGACCCCCCTCCAGCTATTGGGCCATGGTGCCACTTCACCTGCTGCACCAATAGAAGTTCCACCCCTGTGTATTAACAATGCCAAACATGACTTAGAAAGAGAATACAATTTAAAAAAACATTTTCATGTATTTTGAATGCAATAATTTACATTTTCTTGCTATCCTTTGAGGGAAGGAGAATGCAATGTAATTTTAAACACATTTGCAGTTATTTTGTATGGAAGTTTTCTTTCTCTTGCTATTCTTTGTGGAAAGGAAAATTCAATTTAAAAAAACATTTTCATGTATTTTGAATGTAATAGTTTTCATTCTCTTGCTATCCTTTGTCGGAAGGAGAATGCAATGCAATTTTAAACACATTTGCAGGTATTTTTTATGGAAGTTTTCTTTCTCTTACTATCCTTTTTTGGAAATATTTACTTAGTGAATTGAAGAATAATGTGGTGTAATAACAATTCCAAACATGACTTAGAAAGATAATGCTATTTAAAAAATTTGTATTGGTTTTATTTGACTCAGCGTCACAAACCTTTCTGTTTTTTCATACCCGTTGATCTCTATGGCATTCGCTGCCTCTGAGGTGGCGGTTTGAACGATAGGTATGCTGCATCGGAATAAACGCAAGCGTACCTGATGACTTTTGATAACTTCGTAAGAGGTTTAAATAGAGTCGATTAGGAGGGCGAATGATCAGTATTACGCTGGCTCAAATAACACAGTATTACGCTCGAATCACACATGCATCGTCAAATTGATCTTGCGGGAGCGCACATTACGTCACACATTTCAACATTTGACGATATTAAGGCTTTGTTAATTACGGCGTATAATATTTGCGTTGAATTTGACACGAGATTACAGCGGATTCCATCGTATTATCAGTTGAAGCTTTGATAAATAGGCCCCTATGTGTTTGTTTTATTAACGTGTTTTCCAAACAGGCATTCTTAAAAAAAGGAACAAAACTGACTTTTTTCACAATTTTTTTTAAGTTAAATTATAAATTGATTTTAGGATAGACAAGACTATAAGCTACCAATTGAGTGTAAGAAACAACCTCCAGACTTTTACATTATTTTGTAAAAAGCTTTCTTTGTTATTCCAGATGAACATTTTGTCAACTTAGTCAAACACTATAAAAAAAAAATGAGCATGATATAAAGAACATACAATGGGGCATATGTATCAAGCTCCGTATGGAGCTTGATGCCCCGTGTTTCTGGCGAGTCATTAGACTCGCCAGAAACACAAGTTATGAAGCAGCGGTCACAAAGAGCCTGTCCGGTCTGAGCAGGCGGACAGACATCACCGGAAATCAACCCGATCGAGTACGATCGGGTTGATTGACACCCTCCTGCTGGCGGCCCATTGGCAGCGAGTCTGCAGGGGGCGGCGTTGCACCAGCAGCTCTTGTGAGCTGCTGGTGCAATGCTGAATACGGCGAGCATATTGCTCGCCGTATTCAGGTAGTTCTGGGGGACCGGATCCGCAGTGTCTGATCAGGTCCGCGAGACCATGATAACTAGAGGCCATTAGGTTTGACTAACTGTGATCCAATGTTTCAATTAATGTGCTTTAAAATATGTGATAACTTGCAGCGAGATTACGAGTTTTGCGTTAGGAGCTGTGCGGTGCTAACGAGTTTATTGTCACCGCTCACTTACCTGCAGCACTGGTATTACAGGTTTTCTGAAAACCCGGCTTTAACAGGCAAGAAGTGAGCGTAGAGCAAAATCGAGCTCCAAACTTCATTTCAATACCAGCGCTGCTTAAGTCAGCGGTGAGCTGGTCGTACGTGCTCGTGCACGATTTCCCCATAGACATCAATGGGGAGAGCCGGCTTAGAAAATGTCTAACACCTGCAAAAAAGCAGCGTAAAACTCAGTAACGCAGCCCCATTGATTTCTATAGGGAAACACATTTTATGTTTACACCTAACACCCTAACATGAACCCTGAGTCTAAACACCCCTAATCTTACACTTATTAACCCCTAATCTGACACCCCCGACATTGCCGACACCTGCATTATATTTATTAACCTCTAATCTGCCGCTCCGGACACCGCCGCCACCTACATTATATTTATGAACCCCTAATCTGCTGCCCCCAACATCGCCGACACCTACATTATATTTATTAACCCCTAATCTGCCGCCCCAATGTCGCCGCCACCTACCTACACTTATTAACCCCAAATCTGCCTCCCCCAACGTCGCCACCACTATATTAAGTTTATTAATCCCTAAACCTAAGTCTAACCCTAACACCCCTAACTTAAATATAATTTAAATAAATCTGAATAAAATTACTATCATTAACTACATTATTCCTATTTAAAACTAAATACTTACCTATAAAATAAACCCTAAGCTAGCTACAATATAACTAATAGTTACATTGTAGCTATCTTAGGGTTTATTTTTATTTAATAGGCAAGTTTGTATTTATTTTAACTACCAATAGCCCTTAAAGGGACACTAAACCCAAAAAAATTCTCTCATGATTCAAGTAGAGAATACAATTTTAAACAACATTCCATTTTACTTGTATTATCTAATTTGCTTCATTCCTTAGATATTGTTTGCTGAAGAAATAGCAATTCCCATGTGTGAGCCAATCACATGAGGCAGCTATGTGCAGCAACTAATCAGCAGCCACTGAGCCTATCTAGATATGCTTTTCATCAAAGTATATAAAAAGAATTAAGCAAATTAGATAATAGAAGAAAATTAGAAAGTTGTTTAAAATTGTACACTCTTTCTAAATCTTTAAAGAAAAAATGTGGGTTTCATGTCCCTTTAAAAGGGCCTTTTGCGGGGCATTGTCCCAAAGAAATCAGCTCTTTTTTCTGTAAAAAAAAAAATACAAACAACCCTCCAACAGTTAAACCCACCACCCACACAACCAACCTTCCAAATAAAATACTAACTAAAAAACCTAAGCTCCCCATTGCCCTGAAAAGGGCATTTGGATGGGCATAGCCCTTAAAAGGGCATTTAGCTCTATTGCGGCCCAAAGTCCCTAATCTAAAAAATAAACCCACCCAATACACCCTTAAAAAAAATCCTATCACTAACCCCCGAAGATTCATTTACCGGGAGAAGTCTTCATCCAAGCGGCAAGATGTCCTCAACGAAGCCGGCAGAAGTGGTCCTCTAGACGGGCCGAAGTGGTCATCCAGATGGCATCTTCTATCTTCATCCTTCTGGCACGGATCGGGTCCATCTTCAAGACATTCGATGCGGAGCATCCTCTTCTTCCGACAGTTTCTTCGTAATGAATATAACTTTAAGTGACGTCATCCAAGATGGCGTCCCTTAGATTCCGATTGGCTGATAAAATTCTATCAGCCAATCGGTATTAAGGTAGGATGCAATCAGCCAATAGGATTGAGCTGGCATTCTATGAAGGACCTGCTCCACGCCGGAAGGCTGAAGATAGAAGATGTCGTCTGGATGAAGACTTTTGCCCATCTGGAGGACCACTTCTGCCCGTCTGGAGGACCACTTCTGCAGGCTTCGTTGAGGACATCTTGCCGCTTGGATGAAGACTTCTCCTGGTAAGTGAATTTTCGGGGGTTAGTGTTAGGATTTTTTTAAGGGTGTATTGGGTGGGTTTATTTTTTAGATTAGGGACTTTGGACCGTAATAGAGCTAAATGCCCTTTTAAGGGCAATGCCCATCCAAATGCCCTTTTCAGGGCAATGAGGAGCTTAGGTTTTTTTAGTTAGTATTTTATTTGGGGGGTTGGATGTGTGGGTGGTGGGTTTTAGTGTTGGGGGGTTGTTTGTATTTTTTTTACAGGAAAAAGAGCTGATTTCTTTGGGGCAATGCCCCGCAAAAGGCCCTTTTAAGGGCTATTGGTTGTTTAGTTTAGGCTAAGGGTTTTTTTTATTTTGGGGGGCTTTTTTTATTTTGATAGGGCTCTTAGATTAGGTGTAATTAGTTTAAAGATCTTTAATTTGTTTTTAATTTTCTGTAATTTAGTGTTTGTTTTTTGTAATTTAGCTAATTCAATTTATTTAATTGTATTTAATGTAGGGAATTTATTTAATTGTATTGTATGGTTAGCTGTTATTGTAACTTAGGTTAGGTTTTATTTTACAGGTAAATTTGTATTTATTTTAGCTAGGTAGTTATTAAATAATTAATAACTATTTAATGACTATTCTACCTAATTTAAATAAATACAAAAACAGAATTTATGCTTACCTGATAAATTACTTTCTCCAACGGTGTGTCCAGTCCACGGCGTCATCCATAACTTGTGGAAATATTCTCTTCCCCAACAGGAAATGGCAAAGAGCACAGCAAAAGCTGTCCATATAGTCCCTCCTAGGCTCCACCCACCCCAGTCATTCGACCGACTGACAGGAGAAAAAACAGGAGAAACCATAAGGTGCCGTGGTGACTGTAGTTAAAGAAAGAAATTCATCAAACCTGATTAAAAAACCAGGGCGGCCGTGGACCGGACACACCGTTGGAGAAAGTAATTTATCAGGTAAGCATAAATTCTGTTTTCTCCAACATTGGTGTGTCCGGTCCACAGCGTCATCC
The DNA here is from genome assembly GCF_027579735.1 of Bombina bombina. Lineage (NCBI taxonomy): Eukaryota > Metazoa > Chordata > Amphibia > Anura > Bombinatoridae > Bombina > Bombina bombina. The sequence goes on along the minus strand of NC_069500.1, from coordinate 1,039,969,334 downwards.
ATAACTTGTGGGAACCAATACCAAAGCTTTAGGACACGGATGAAGGGAGGGAGCCAATCAGGTTACCTAAACAGAAGGCACCACGGCTTGCAAAACCTTTCTCCCAAAAATAGCCTCCGAAGAAGCAAAAGTATCAAATTTGTAGAATTTGGCAAAAGTGTGCAGGGAAGACCAAGTCGCTGCCTTACATATCTGATCAACAGAAGCCTTGTTCTTGAAGGCCCATGTGAAAGCCACAGCCCTAGTAGAGTGAGCTGTGATGCGTTCAGGAGGCTGCCGTCCGGCAGTCTCGTAAGCCAATTGGATGATGCTTTTCAGCCAAAAGGAAAGAGAGGTAGCAGTAGCTTTTTGACCTCTCCTCTTGCCAGAATAAACGACAAACAAAGAAGACGTTTGTCTGAAATCCTTTGTTGCTTCTAAATAGAACTTTAAAGCACGAACTACATCTAAATTATGTAACAAACGTTCCTTCTTTGAAACTGGATTCGGACACAAAGAAGGCACAACTATTTCCTGGTTAATATTCTTGTTGGAAACAACCTTTGGAAGGAAACCAGGTTTAGTACGCAAAACAACCTTATCTGAATGGAACACCAGATAGGGCGGATTACACTGCAAAGCAGATAACTCAGAAACTCTTCTAGCAGAAGAAATAGCAACCAAAAACAGAACTTTCCAAGATAACATCTTGATATCTATGGAATGTAGAGGTTCAAACGGAACCCCTTGAAGAACTGAAAGAACTAAATTCAGACTCCAGGGAGGAGTCAAAGGTCTGTAAACAGGCTTGATCCTGACCAAAGCCTGAACAAAAGCTTGAACATCAGGCACAGCTGCCAGTCGTTTGTGTAACAAGACAGATAAAGCAGAAATCTGTCCCTTTAGAGAACTCGCTGATAATCCCTTATCCAAACCTTCTTGGAGAAAGGAAAGGATCCTAGGAATTTTGATCTTACTCCATGAGAATCCCTTGGATTCACACCAACAGATATATATTTTCCATATTTTATGGTAAATTTTTCTAGTTACAGGTTTTCTGGCTTGTACCAGAGTATCTATTACAGAATCCGAAAACCCACGCTTAGATAAAATCAAGCGTTCAATTTCCAAGCCGTCAGCTGGAGTGAAACTAGATTTGGATGTTCGAATGGACCTTGTACTAGAAGATCCTGTCTCAAAGGTAGCTTCCATGGTGGAGCCGATGACATATTCACCAGGTCTGCATACCAAGTCCTGCGTGGCCACGCAGGAGCTATCAAGATCACCGAGGCCCTCTCCTGCTTGATCCTGGCTACCAGCCTGGGAATGAGAGGAAACGGTGGAAACACATAAGCTAGGTTGAAGGTCCAAGGCGCTACTAATGCATCCACTAGAGTCGCCTTGGGATCCCTGGATCTGGACCCGTAGCAAGGAACCTTGAAGTTCTGACGAGACGCCATCAGATCCATGTCTGGAATGCCCCATAATTGAGTCAACTGGACAAATATCTCCGGGTGGAGTTCCCACTCCCCCGGATGGAATGTCTGACAACTCAGATAATCCGCCTCCCAGTTTTCCACTCCTGGGATGTGGATCGCAGATAGGTGGCAGGAGTGATCCTCCGCCCATTTTATGATTTTGGTCACTTCTCTCATCACCAGGGAACTCCTTGTTCCCCCCTGATGGTTGATGTAAGCAACAGTCGTCATGTTGTCTGATTGGAATCTTATGAATCTGGCCTTTGCTAGTTGAGGCCAAGCCCTGAGAGTATTGAATATCGCTCTCAGTTCCAGAATGTTTATCGGGAGAAGAGACTCTTCCCGAGACCATAGCCCCTGAGCTTTCAGGGAGTCCCAGACCACGCCCCAGCCCACTAGACTGGCGTCGGTCGTGACGATGACCCACTCTGGTCTGCGGAAGCTCATTCCCTGGGACAGGTGATCCTGGGTTAGCCACCAACGGAGTGAGTCTCTGGTCTTCTGATCTACTTGAATCACTGGAGACAAGTCTGTATAGTCCCCATTCCACTGTTTCAGCATGCACAGTTGTAATGGTCTTAGATGAATTCGCGCAAAAGGAACTATGTCCATTGCTGCAACCATCAACCCTACTACTTCCATGCACTGAGCTATGGAAGGTTGTGGAACAGAGTGAAGAACTTGACAAGCGTTTAGAAGTTTCGACTTTCTGACATCTGTCAGGAAAATCTTCATTTCTAAAGAATCTATTATTGTCCCCAAGAAAGGAACTCTTGTCGACGGAGACAGGGAACTTTTTTCTATGTTCGCTTTCCATCCGTGAGATCTGAGAAAGGCCAGAACGATGTCTGTATGAGCCTTTGCATATTGATATATAACGGTTCTTGTAATGGAAATGAAAATACCCTCGCAACAACACAGCGCAAAAACTTTCAGTGAGGATATGAAAGGATGATAAAATGTGTTGCTATCTCTGATATGTTGGACAAGTAAAACAGTAATCTATCATGAACTAGTTACCATGGTCCATGTGAGCTTTAAGGAGTAAACATGTGTCGGCTATGCAGCAGTGTCCATGGGGAGGGCTCCAAAAGAGCTATCCCAATAGCATAGACAAGAGCATGTGATCCCATCCCCCCCAGCCCAGTCATCCAGGAGTTATATCAATACATAAGGAGATCCCAAGCTGATCAATAAGGCATAGACGGGGGCATTATCTCTTGACATCACAGCAACATTCAAGTTTTACATTAAGTCATACACCTCCTCTCCCACAGACGAGCACATTGTTAACATGAGGCCAGATACAATAAAGAGAGACTCCATTATTACTAAACAAACTAAAACACAATATAAACCAAACAGTAATAGAAACAAAACAATAGTAAACAGAAAGAGAAATATGACTTCTTAGGAGATAACTTTGTAAGTAAAAGTCATTACCCGCTACCAGCTGCACTGTCTAGACTAGCACAACAAAAGATGGTGTGTGAGAGCAGGGCTAGACACATTTAAGAAACGTTGCATAACAGTTTACAACAGAGATATGTCCAGCTGTATCCATGAAGATAAACCTTATATGACCCAATACTGTGCAACCAGCGTCGCCTCCATAAGTCCATGCATTAACCGACTCCAGTAGGACAACACGGACCCAGCTGCTTCTCTCCAATGGCTATCTGCCCGATCTCACAATATAAGCGCTCATGAAAAGAGTTCAGGGTATTAACCAAGGGAATCTGTGTTTGAGCAAGCCTGTTTGTTCCCGAAGTACTGGCTGTTTGGGTGAGCTTTTGTCCGGTTTTCAATATGCGATGATCGTGTCTGTCACTGTATGCAGCTTTGAATCTATATGGAGCAGTGAAGGGCTCACAAATTAGGGCAAGCTGGTGGCATGGGGGTCGCATATGCAGAGAAGGTGAAGCCATATCCATTTCTTGCAGGTCACTATCTTTCCGCCAGACATGCCGTCCTCCATGTTGAGTCGCGGTTTCACCGTGTAAGCTTTCAGTTATTTGCTTACCAAAGGCAATAGATAGTCTCATTTTTTTAAAGAACCCTGCGTCAGCTTCCACTTCTTGCCTGTCTTGCTCTAGGTTCGTAAGTGTCTCTATTTTAGCCGAATCATCTCTGCGCTGCCGAGCCTCTGGGAGATGATGGCGTTCAGCCAATAAAGATGGCGGCTTAGAAGCCTGCGTCTCAATCAATAGGCGCTGCATGGCTTCTTCCAGTCTAGTGAATGCTGGAAAAAGAAGGGTTTTTAGAGTAGAAAGTACGTCCTGTACCTGGCTATCTTTAGTTAGCATAGCAGTATTCATTGGAGCCGTATCGAAGGGTCTGTGCATAGCAACAATCCCTTAAGGATTTTAATTTAGTCAACTGACTTCCAGGGGAGAAGCGATTGAGAGGCCTCTATCTGCTTAAGATTCACGGACAGCTTGCCTGTCAAGTGATATGCAGATGGCGTAGAAAAAAAGGCAAATTTGCAGATATTAAATGAGGGTTTCTGCAGAGCTAAGAGTTCTTGCTGCCATCTTCTAGGTCCGCACACCGGAAGTCCTATTTTTATTTTATTTTATTATAAATTTTATTTATTTTTCTGTCATGTAGGGACCTGCTCCAAGATCACTTTTTTCTGTAGCATAGGGTCCCCAGTCCAGCCGATATTGTTCCTTAGTGTAGGGTCCCATGCCTCTTTCTCCCTTCATAACTTTTCCGTAGTTTAGGGAACACCTCCCTCCCCTTCCTCTGCTGGGCCACCCACCCGCCTCCATCCTTCCCTCCCACCTCTCCCACTCGGGAACCAACAGAGGAACGTTACAGAGAGTGACACAGACAGTGTCACTCTCTGAAACCATTGACAATCTGACTTTGTATGGTAAGAGAGCACAATTAGTGTTCCTTTACCATATGAAGGCAGATGCATTCTGCCCCATGATTGAGGTTCACTCCTCTCACACTCTTCACCACCCTCGTAGGTACTGGCAGACAGTCTGCCAGTATGCAGTTATTGGTGCCTATTTATGAAAGGCCTGTCGGACATGATCCGACATTGCGGATCATGTCCGACAGACCTCGCTGAATGCAGAGGGCAATACGCTCTCCGCATTTAGCATTGAACCAGCAGCTCTTGTGAACGGATGGTGCAATGCCGCCCCCTGCAGATTCGCGGGCAAAATCCTAAAAAAACCTAAGCTCCCCATTGCCCTGAAAAGGGCATTTGGATGGGCATTGCCCTTAAAAGGGCATTTAGCTCTATTGCGGCCCAAAGTCCCTAATCTAAAAAATAAACCCACCCAATACACACTTAAAAAATTCCTATCACTAACCCCCGAAGATTTACTTACCGGGAGAAGTCTTCATCCAAGCGGCAAGATGTCCTCAACGAAGCCGGCTGAAGTGGTCCTCCAGACGGGCAGAAGTGGTCATCCAGATGGCATCTTCTATCTTCATCCTTCTGGCGTGGAGCGGGTCCATCTTCAAGACATTCGATGCAGAGCATCCTCTTCTTCCGTCAGTTTCTTCGTAATGAATATCACTTTAAGTGACGTCATCCAAGATGGCGTCCCTTAGATTCCGATTGGCTGATAGAATTCTATCAGCCAATCGGAATTAAGGTAGAAAAAATCCTATTGGCTGATGCAATCAGCCAATAGGATTGAGCTGGCATTCTATTGGCTGTTCCAATCAGCCAATAGAATGCAAGCTCAATCCCATCTCTATATGGTTATATAGTTACCACTCAGTGTGACAAGCACATTCTTTGATATCCTTTTGAGAAGCCATTTTTTTCTATGTTGTAGAATGTCTTATGGCTCCTATGAGTATGTTTTTTTATTGGTGCAAAGCAAAATCACTTTAAAGGAACAGTAAAGTCAAAATTAAATGTTCAGGATTCAGATAGTGCATACAATTTTAAACATTCTTCCAATTTACTTCTATTATCTAATTTGCCTTGTTCTTTTGGTTCCCTTTGATGAAACACATACCTAGGTAGGGTCAGGAGCAGCAATACACTACCGGGAGCTAGCTGCTTATTGGTGGCTTCACATATATGCCTATTTTCATTGGCAAAACTAATGTGTTCAGCTAGCTTTCAGTAGTGCATATTTATCATAATTTTAGAGAAAGTAAATCAGAAAGTTGTTCAAATCTGTATACTCTGTCTTAATGATGAAATACAAATGTTGGGTTTAATGTCCGTTTAAGTTAATAAGTTAATCAGTTAGTCCTGGTGCATAACTCCAGTTTGAGTAATTTGTCAGATCTAAATTTTCTTAAAGGGACACTGAACCCAATTTTTTTCTTTTGTGATTCACATAGAGCATGAAATTTTAAGCAACTTTCTAATTTACTCCTATTATCAAATGTTCTTCATTCTCTTGGTATCTTTATTTGAAATGCAAGAATGTAAGTTTAGATGCCGCCCATTTTTGGTGAACAACCTGGGTTGATCTTGCTGATAGGTGGATAAATCCATCCACCAATAAAAAGCTCTGTCCAGAGTTCTGAACCAAAAAAACTTAGATGCCTTCTTTTCCAAATAAAGATAGCAAGAGAACGAAGAAAATTTGATAATAGGAGTAAATTAGAAAGTTGCTTAACCCCTTAACGACCGAGGACGTGCAGGGTACGTCCTCAGAAAAAAGGCAGTTAATGCCTGAGAACGTACCCTGCACGTCCTCGGTTTGGAAAGCAGCTGGAAGCGATCCTGATCACTTCCAGCTGCTTTCCGGTTATTGCAGGATGCCTCGATATCGAGGCATCCTGCAATAACAATTTTTGCCCCTCCGGTGCAGAGAGAGCCACTCTGTGGCCCTCTCTGCACCGGACATCGATGGCCGCATTCGTTGGTGGGTGGGAGCGTAAATGGGAGGTGGGTGGGCGGCCATCGATGGCTTCTTAGTCAGAGAGGGGGGTGGGATCGGGGGCGGGACCGCCGGGGGCGCGCACAGGCGCGCGCGCGTGCACAGGGGGCGGCGGGAGGGCGCGTGCACGGGGAGGGAGCGGGTGGGAACCGCTTACACTACAGAAACTTGTAAATATTTTTGTACAAAATAATAATAATAAAACGTAATGGAACTCATCTAAGGGATCTGGGAGGGGGTGGGGGATTGATCTGGGGGGGGGGAGCTACACTACAGAAAAAACTAAAATAAATTAAAAAAAACATTTTTATATGCAAACTGGGTACTGGAAGACAGCTGCCAGTACCCAAGATGGCCCCCAATAAGGCAGTGGGGGGGGGGGGGGTAGAGAGCTGTTTTGGGGGGATCAGAGAGGTTGGGGGCTAAGGGGGGATCCTACATAGCAGCATATGTAAATATGCTTAAAAAAAAAAAGTAAAAAAAAAAACCCTTTTATTTTAGTACTGGCAGACTTTCTGCCAGTACTTAAGATGGCGGGGACAATTGTGGGGTGGGGGAGGGAAGAGAGCTCTATGGGAGGGATCAGGGGGTCTGATGTGTGGGAACTGGGAAGCTGATCTCTACACTAAAGCTAAAATTAACCCTGCAAGCTCCCTACAAGCTACCTAATTAACCCCTTCACTGCTGGGCATAATTCACGTTTTGTGCGCAGTGGCATTTAGCGGCCTTTTAATTACCAAAAAGCAACACCAAAGCCATATATGTCTGCTATTTCTGAACAAAGGGGATCCCAGAGAATCATTTACAACCATTTGTACCATAATTGCACAAGTTGTTTCTAAATAATTTCAGTGAGAAACCTAAAGTTTGTGAAAAAGTTGACTATTTTTTTTAATTTAATCGTATTTGGCGGTGAAATGGTGGCCTGAAATATACCAAAATGGGCCTAGATCAATACTTGGGGTTGTCTACTACACTACACTAAAGCTAAAATTAACCCTACAAGCTCCCTAAAAGTTCCCTAATTAACCCCTGCACTGCTGAGCATAATACACTTGTGGTGTGCAGCAGCATTTAGCGGACTTCTAATTACTTAAAAACAACGCCAAAGCGATATATGTCTGCTATTTCTGAACAAAGGGGATCCCAGAGAAGCATTTACAACCATTTGTGCCATAATTGCACAAAATGTTTGTTAATGATTTCAGTGAGAAACCTAAAATTTGGAAAAATTTTACTTTTTTTTTTTATTTGATCGCATTTGGCGGTGAAATGGTGGCATGAAATATACCAAAATGGGCCTAGATCAATACTTTGGGATGTCTTCTAAAAAAATATATATACATGTCAAGGGATATTCAGGGATTCCTGAAAGATATCAGTGTTCCAATGTAACTAGCGCTAATTTTGAAAAAAAGTGGTTTGGAAATAGCAAAGTGCTACTTATATTTATGGCCCTATAACTTGCAAAAAAAGCAAAGAACATGTAAACATTGGGTATTTATAAACTCTGGACAAAATTTAGAAACTATTTAGCATGGGTGTTTTTTGGTGGTTGTAGATGTGTAACAGATTTTGGGGGTCAAAGTTAGAAAAAGTGTGTTTTTTTCCATTTTTTCCTCATATTTTATAATTTTTTTTATAGTAAATTATAAGATATGATGAAAATAATGGTATCTTTAGAAAGTCCATTTAATGGCGAAAAAAACGGTATATAATATGTGTGGGTACAGTAAATGAGTAAGAGGGAAATTACAGCTAAACACAAAGACCGCAAAAATGTAAAAATAGCCTTGGTCCCAAACGGACAGAAAATGGAAAAGTGCTGTGGTCATTAAGGGGTTAAAACTGCACCCTCTATCTGAATCACGAAAGAAAAAAATTTGTGTTCAGTGTCCCTTTAAGGACTTAATTTTAAAAATCTAAAGAAATGTATTATAGTAAATACTACAAACAATTTATATAGATTCTGTCAATTTAAGTATTAACAAGGGGCTGATGTGTCACAGTTAATTATGCAAATACTAATTAAACATAAACAATTATTAAGGTTACAGCTAGAAAATAAAAAGACAGTGTTGTGATTAATTATGCCTACTGTCTGAGGAATTAGGAATCTACATTTACACAGAATATAATTTTCATTAACTGAGTTTAGTTAACAAGGTTTTATGGTGCCCTATAAATGGTTTTACATAACACAATTGTATTAGTCAACCAAAAAGTTAAAAATGAAAAAGAAGCATAGGCTACAATTGTTTGTTAAATAGAATGTTTGACCAAAAAATTATGCTTCTAAATTATAATTTGTAAACTGGATGTTGCAAGCTTAATTTGCCATACTTGTAGGACCCAGTGATAATGGGTTATATGTTGTGTAACTGAAAAGCTTTGCACATGGGATTGTGCTGTACAAAAAACGTTTTTAACTTCAGACCCATTCCAAACCATCATAAAAACTGTTTTTTTTATGTTTTTATTAACAGCTATTATGCAATAAGACACTTTATCAAGGTAAAGAAGGTGACTGATTATGGTTTAAACATCAGATTAGCAAATCTAACAGTATTTAGATGCTTTCATTTCTATTGCCTAATAATTCTGTATTTCATCTACCACTTTAACATTCAATATTCTCTACTATGTATGTGCATTAGGATCCTTCGTGAGGAAGAAAGCAGTCGGTCGTTCCCTTTATATATTTTCATAGCCAGGTTGATTCCTGTAAAAGATCCCGACTATAAGTGGGGATCTTTTACGGTAATCAATCCAGCTATGAAAATATCCGAAGGGAACGAGCTGCTGCTTACTTCCTCATTTGAATCCTCATAAAGTTTCCGAATTCACAAACTTATTGTCTAATCCCACCTTTCTGGCTTTTAAAATTCCATTTCAGCAACACTTTCTCTTCTGATTTCCCTGCTCAATGCCTTCTGTGCTCATTTGCCCAGTACAGCTGAAGCCCATCACTAACCCTCAGTGCGCCATCCCTCTATGTCTCTATTACTTTTCTAGATATGGGCACACCCACAATTCCACTGGCTTCAAACAGCTGCTGTTAATAGATTCCATTCATATGCAACTCTGTCTCTCTATCTGATAATTAGACCCTAAACCATCATATCACTTTGAAGGCTTCTATAAGTTTTTTTTCCTGATGTTCTCTTGACTACACATCACTATCACACTCACTTGGCTTATTTGATTCCCTCATCTAGTGATAGTTTTCTGCTTTAGTGTGTAAGCTTTAGAGACTTTCATCTTGTAGTTTGAATAAACCCATCTACTACAGGCTGTGCTCAAGGGCAATATATAGTTTTATTCCGATTTTGATTAATATGCAGATTTAATATACTCCTATGTTGTTTTCTGGTCATTGTGACTTTTTGATGTTCACATTATTTTATACTTTTAATAACTTGAGTAACTTGACATTTGTTTAACAGACTAGTTCCAGTTACCTATTGGGATACGGTTGTTAGTTGTAAAAAATAGCTCTAATTTGTGTGGGTAATCAGTTGACATTTTTCAGAGTTAAACTATATCCCTTTTTTCTTTTAGGTTTTCACATAGAATGATTTAAGAAACCATATTATTGGGACTTATATCCTTATTACAATTTTATTTTTTACAATTGTAACATGTTGCCACTTAAAGGGACATGAAACCCATATTATTTATTTCACAATTTAGAAAGAGCATGCAATTTTAAACAACTTTCTAATTTTCTTCTATTATGTAATTTGCTTCATTCTCTTGATATACATTGCTGAAAAGGATATCTAGATAGGCTCAGTATCTGCTGATTGGTTGCTGCACATAGATGCCTTGTGTGATTGGCTTACCTATATGCATTACTATTTTTTCATCAAAACACATCTAAAGAAGGAAGCAAATTAGAAAATAGAAGTAAATTGGAATGTTGTTTAAAATTGTATTCTCTATCTAAATCATGAAATAATTTTTGGGGGTTTAGTGTCCCTTTAATACTTACATGTCCTTTCTCTTTCCATGTGTACACAGCTATGAAAGGGATAGATCTCCAAAGGAAAAGTCCCCAAGAAGGTATAAGTACATATAAGGAACAACATAAAAAATGAGTCATTGACACTCCCCCTCTCAAACATGATAAAATGAGTCATTGACACTCCCCCACTCAAACATGATAAAATGAGTCATTGACACTCCCCCTCTCAAACATGATAAAATGAGTCATTGACACTCCCCCACTCAAACATGATAGTCTTCTCAAGCAGACAGAATGATCACACTTACCTAATCATACTAATGAAAAAGAGCACAAATTATTATATTTTGCATTATGGGCTAGATTATGAGTGGAGCGCTATTTATCACTCCCTCTCAAGTGCTAACTCCCCTAGAAGTAAGCTTTTTTTTGCGCATGCGTTGGGTAGCGCACGTATTACAAGTTGAAAGTAAAACATTTTTTCATGAGCGCTAACCCAATGCAAGCAAAAAGACAACCTTCTAATATCGCAACCACGTTAATGTATTCCCCCTTAGACTTAAATGGAGTGCGAAAAGTGAAAAAAAAACAACTAAAACCTTACTCCCGTGCAAACCCAATCTTATTTCCTCAAGTACGCTAACCCAACATGAACAATTAATATTTCACATGTTCTATTTATTCAGATGGTATTTTGGTACTCTCTCTCTCTTCCAATGCACTTATATATATGTCTATATATGTATACAAATATATTTATGTGTTTATATGTGTGTATATATGTCTGTAAATACATCTATATGCATATAAATACATATGTACACACATCAATACATATATATTTATATAGAACTGTATAGGGAAATGAAGGGCACTCTCAGGGTTTGTGAAATTTGCGTATCAGCAAAAAAAAAAATTATTTATTGTTCTTAGTCGCAACTTTTGTAAGTCGATGTTTCGGCTTTCGCAGAAGCCTTCATCAAGACAAGTAAAAACTCAAAACGGCAATCAGCCGTGCTCACCAAGACCGGGAAAATCATCATATATATTTATATAGATACATACATATGTTAAAGCCCTTTGAAGTCCTTTTTTTCAACACCTGAGACTTTATATCTTTGAGCCCTTATAACTTTTTATTGAATTTTAAATTTAAATAATTTTTATTATAAAGTGTTATTATGAGTGCAACTTTACTTTTAAATGTAATTTTAATGTTTTTTCTGCAACTTTTTAGTCAAGCGTAAGAGTTAACCAGCTCTCAAGTCACACTATCCTGATGCACGTTAAATTCAATTGTTCTCAAGCAAATGTGTTTACTTTCAACTTGTCATACGTGCACTACTGTCACGACTTATCCTGTATCTTTAAGGAAGCACCTCCTCATCCTTTGCACAGCCTTTATCAGCTGTGTTCTAACAAGCAAACACTGCTTGATTATTGCAAGTCAGTTGATCGCTCATGTGCTGCTGAGGATTGTAACATTTGAAGACTTCCACTGAGCGGTCCTTGCTCAAATCTAGGGCGTCTCCTTTGATTTACATTTTGCTCACCTACTCTTTGTCTATCCACAGTTACCTGTGGATCTCCTGTCACTAGTGTTCTCAGTACAAACTTACACATAACTGCTCTGTGACTCCTCCCTCTTGGATCAGCCTAAGTCAATCTCTCTGTGTCTTCGTCCATATTCCGGTAATACCATCTGATCACAGCGCCTAAGGAATTTCTTTCACTACTACACATTCAATTGTGTTACTCCTATCTATGTGAAATTGGATCAGTTTAATCTCTCTGGGATCTGTGTCTCATTTGCCTTATAACAAGCTGTCAGCCTTATTACGGTTATATATTACTCTGCCTGAGTTAATTCTTGTCAGGGTTTTTCCTGTTTTGTTTGCCATGTGCTGCTGGCAGCCATTTTACTCACCTCTCTTGCAGACTATGGTGCACTGTGGGGGATGCTGCTCATTTCCTGCACTTCCTTTTATGGCCAGACTGGTGTGCATCATCCATGTGAGGCAGGATGCAGTCTCAGAATTGTGATGTCATCACTTATTATTTAAAAGGCCTCTGTTCAGTATGCTTTGCCTTTGCGTTGTCTCAGACCTGTTTGTGAGAGCTCCTGTATATTACCTGGCTATCTGACGTCCCTCCTGGTTCCTGATCCCTGGCTTGTTCCTGATTCTGCTGTTCTACTTGTTCCTGATTCCGTCTCGTCTGACTACTCGCTTTGGCTCCTGACTCGTCTCGTCTGACTACCAGCTCCGGTTTTTGATTCCTGGCTTGTTATTTGACTTGTGGACTTCTTATTATTTTTTGCTATTAATAAAGGTGTGATTATTGTTGCACTTCTCGTCTCAGTCTGAATCCTGGCACCCTGACATTATGCAAAGGCCATGAATCCTGATGGTGCTGATAATCCACCTTTACCTGCCATAATTTCCAGGATGGATGAACAGGATCACCGCTTGGATCAATTTGCACTAGCTCTGCAAACCCTGCTGACTCGCACTGCACATTTGGACCAAAATGTCCTGCAAGTTATGGCTGCTCCTGTTTCCACTGCTGCACCTAGTCCTACCAGGAGCATGTCCAGCTCTGCACCTCTACCTCAGCGATATGGAGGTGATCTTAATCAGTGCAGAGGGTTTTTGAACAGGTGGGCATTTACTTTGAGATGTTACCTCAGGTGTTTCCCTCTGACAGAGCTAAGGTGGGATTTCTCATCTCGTTACTCTCTGACACAGCTCTTGCCTGGGCTAATCCCTTGTGGGAGACTCATAAACCTGTGATTTCAAATTACCCTGAATTTGTGGCCTCCTTTCGAAGGGTATTTGATGTTCCGGCTCGCTCCTCCTCTGCTGCTAAACGACTCATGTCCATTCAGCAAGGTACAAGATCTGTTGCTCATTATGCTATTGAGTTCTGTGTACTTGCCGCAGAGGTAGGTTGGAACAATGAAGCCTTTGTTGCCGCCTTCTTTCATGGGCTCTCTGATGCAATTAAAGACAAAGTTGCTGCCAGAGATTTACCAGAGGATCTTGAAGCATTGGTGTCTTTTTTGATCCTAATTGACATCAGACTAAGTGAGAGGCCCTCTTTCAAGGAACGCTTCCTCCCTTGCCTCCTGGTCCCGAGTCACCAGGTACTGCTGAGCCGATGCAGTTGGGATTCAAGCGTCTCTCCACGGCGGAGAGGGCCTTTAGGAGGAGGGAGGGGCTCTGCCTCTATTGTGGGTTACAGGGCCACCTTTTGAAGTCTTGTCCTACACGGCCGGGAAACGCTCACACCTAAGGTCCTGTCAGGGGAAGACCTTGGGTGGTTTATCCTCGTCCCCGGAACCGCTAAAGGAGAAACCTTTGGTCATGGTTGTCCTTTCCTGGGTGGACTCCTCCATAGACACCCAGGCTCTTGTTGACTCTGGTGCTGTGGGTTATTTCATTGACAGTGCTTTTGTATTAAAACACTCCATTCCTGTTTTGCCTCGATCAGTTCTGCTTGCTATTGAGGCCATTGATGGCAGGCCCTTCAGCCCGCACTCGTTACTCACGAAACTGCTCCGTTATCCATGGCTGTTGGGGTTCTCCATTTTGAAACCCTCCAGTTCCAGGTGATAAACTCTCTGGTTGTTCTGGGTTATCCCTGGCTCCAAAAGCACAATCGCAGTCTCGATTGGCGCAGGTCCAAAATTTTGTTGTGGTCTCCGCAATGTATTTCTACTTGTCTTCGGAAACCAGTTAAATTCTTGTGCACTTCTTCGGTATCTCAATTGCCAGAGGAGTACCAAGAGTTCCTAGACGTTTTTGACAAGGTGCCTACCGGTACGATGCCTCCTCACCTGTTTTACGATTGTGGAATAGACCTTCAACCTGGAGCAATACCTCCTCGGGGCCGGGTTTACCCTCTGTCTGTTGCGGAGAATTGTGCTATGGAGGAGAATGTTGCCGATGCTCTGTCACGGGGGATAATCCGCAAATCCTGCTCTCTTGCAGGGGCTGGCTTCTTCTTTGTGAAGAAAAAGGGTGGTGAGTTAAGACCATGCATCGATTATAGGGGTCTTAATCGTCTTACCATTAAGAATGCTTACCCTATTCCGCTCATTATGGAACTCTTTGACCGCCTCAAGGGAGCTATGGTCTTTACTAAACTTGATTTGAGAGGAGCGTACAATCTCGTTTGGATCAAGGAGGGCCACGAATGGAAAACAGCATTTAACACCAGGAGCAGGCATTATGAGTATCTTGTAATGCCCTTTGGCCTATGTAATGCTCCTGCTGTTTTCCAGGAATTTATAAATGATTTCCTACGAGATATGTTGCAACAGTGTGTTGTGGTGTAAATACAGAAATGGATCCTATGTCTCAGGGATCAATTCATTCAAAGATATACCTGTAATAAAACATATACCTGTAATAAAACAAATATAACATAGTGCAAAACTGCTATTCAAACTTAGTCAGTAATTGAAAAGAAGCTTACCATATATGTCAACGCGTTTCGGCCCTAAGAACTGGGCCTTTATCAAGATTATTATTATAATATATTAATATTATAATAATATTATTATTACAGGTATATCTTTGAATGAATTGATCCCTGAGACATAGGATCCATTTCTGTATTTTTTCATCGTTTACACACAGGAATAACTTTTTAGGAGCATCTCTTCACATCTTGTATTCACATAAGGGTCACTTTATAAGTGTGTTATTCACTTTAACACATCCTAAATATTCATTTGGATTATTTTTTTACATTTTTTCCTTTTTCATTTTTGTGTACACACATTTTTGATTATTCACGCCCACTTCATCACATCATCTTTTCAGGATTTTTTGGATATTCACAATAATTTTTGAAATTTGATTTGAAAACCACTACGTTTTTCTTTTTTACACACTTCATCATTTCACCGTTTATCGAGGGATATATAAGGATAACTGTTTTAAAATAGAATCTTCATATTGGACATTCACTCTCTGGAAAGAATTTAAAGTTTGGGACCTACATATTTATGGACACCTACTCAGTAAATTGATGTTTTTATATTTATTTTTTATCCAACCATCAACAGCTGTTTTATTGTAATTTATTTTGTGATTAAGATTGTATATTGTTGTGGTTTTTAACCACAATTGTATTGTTTTTTTATATAGATATATGCATATGTTATTGTTAATTTTAAGTGGATCCACTTTTGTATCTTGTTTGTATATTTTAGCTATAAGTAGCTTATAAAATATTTTATATACCCCTATAGAATTTCAATATATTTTTTATTTAAATAATCTTGTCACTACTAGTGTCTTAGCCTTTTAGGAGGCGCTCTGTGTATTTATTTTTAGCACTTCCTTTAATGGCCAGACTGGTGTGCATCATCCATGTGAGACAGGATACAGTCTCAGAATTGTGATGTCATCACTTATTATTTAAAGGGCCTCTGTTCAGTATGCTTTGCCTTTGCATTGTCTCAGACCTGTTTGTGAGAGCTCCTGTATATTACCTTGTTCCTGACAGTGCTGTTCTCCTTGTTCCTGATTCTGGCTCGTCTGACTACTCGCTTTGGCTCCTGACTTGGCTCGTCTGACTACCAGCTCCGGTTTTTGATTCCTGGCTTGTTATTTGACTTGTGGACTTTTTATTATTTTTTGCTATTAATAAAGGTGTGATTATTTTTGCACTTCTCGTCTCAGTCTGATTCCTGGCACCCTGACAATTCTTTAAACAAAGTTTGTTTCATTTTGGGTTATACATATACAAACATCAACTTCTATATACATTCATTTTTTTCTGCTTTTTTCTTGTTAGACATACCATTCTATTCTGTCTAATACAGTTTAGCAACATTAATCTGCTATCAAGATATAGCTATACAATTTATGTACAGCTCATAAATTGTCACAACAGATAGCTACATTTACCAAATTCTGTTAATCTCTCTATATAGTAATCTACATAGTACTCTTGCTCAGATACTAACTAGTTGTCACTGGTTAAGTGTTGCATTATAATCAAGCCTGATTAAAAAAAATTAATATGGATCCTAATGAAGTAGCGAGATTAATACTTTGAATCAAAAAGTCAATTTCCTTGCTCAAAGGTTTCATATCCAGCAAGACCAGTGAGACCCCTGACCCCATAGTTAACCCTGCTATAGTATTCTCGGGGGTATGATCTGAATGCCGAGAGTTTCGGAATGCATCACAATTGTTTTTTTCACTGAAGCCTACAATGTATAACACTGAAAGGATCAATGTTTGCACCACTATATCCTATCTAAAGGGCGAACCACTGATATGGGCGAACCGCTTCTTTTAAACCAAAACCACAGATCCAATTCTTAATTCACTGGAAGATTTCTTTTCTGCTATGGCTACTCTATATGAACATACAATGAACTGCTGAGAACAATCTTAGAGCCTTAAAGCAAGGTAGAAGACCAGTCAAAGACTACGTGGCTGAATTTCAACTATGGTCCACTGATTCTCGTTGGAATCAACTAAGCGTGAAAAATCAATTCTGTTTAGGACTTTTAGATCATCTAAAGGATGAACTCTCCTGTGTTGAGATGCCCGATTCCCTATACTCACTCATTAAGATATCTACCACTATGGATCGCAGATACAGAGAGAGGAATGCCGAAAAGGCAAACCCAGATAATCAAACCAGGAAGACTTCATAGTACCCCCTAGAAAGAGCTACCCAAGCTACGTCACCCATGGACATTGGTACTGTAAAAGGTCCTCTGTCACAAGAGGAGAAGCTTAGATGGAAAATGGCAAACTTATGCCTATACTGTGCTAGTAGCAAACATCGTGTACCCTCCTGCTTGCTCTTAGCACGTCAGAAGAAGGGTAAGTCAGCCTTCTTATCAGTATTCACTTTTCCTAATCAAGTACCTCATTGCTTACTCTCTCTGTCTTTACAGTGATTCATCACTGGTGAAGCTATGATTGACTTGGGTGCTTTCAGCATGTTTATTGATGCTTTCTTTGTAACTAAGAATAAAATACCCACTGTGTTGAAGCAAACCCCCATTCCTGTGAGAGTTACTGATGGGTCCTATTTTCTAAAAGGGCCCATAACACACCACACCATTCCTCTTCTTGTCACTACGGCTACAGGACACAAGGAATATATAACCTTTGATGTCATGCCTACATTAGTACACTCCATTATACTTAGACATCCCTGGTTACAAAAACACAACCCACACATACGGGTAGATGATAAGTTTTGCCTTAGGTGAAAAAGCAGTGTTAACAGATCCTAACGCTGCTTTTTCACTACCGCTAGTATTACGAGTCTTGCAGGTTTAGGGGCACCGCACACTTTTTTGGTCTTACCGCAAAACGACTTACATAAACTTCGTAAAGTCTTTTTTCTATTTTGACTTCCATAGCGCCGGTATTATGAGTCTGTCCTGGGAGGCCAAAAAGTGAGCGGTACACCATCCACCACCAAGATTCCTACTGCATTTGAAAGTAGTTATGAGTTTTATGGTACAACACTGTAACATAAAACTCATAACTAAAGTGCTAAAAAGTACACTAACACCCATAAACTACCTATTAACCCCTAAACCGAGGCCCTCCCGCATAGCAAACACTATAATAAAAATTTTAACCCCTAATCTGCCACTCCGGACATCGCCGCCACTATAATAAACATATTAACCCCTACATTATACTTATTAACCTCTAATCTTCCGCTCCGGACATCACCGCAACCTACATTATATTTATTAACCCCTAATCTGCCGCCCCCAACGTCACCGCCACTATAATAAACATATTAACCCCTAAACCGCCGCACCCGCATCGCAAACACTAGTTAAATATTATTAACCCCTAATCTGCCGTCCTTAACATCACCGCCACCTACCTACATTTATTAACCCCTAATCTGCCGCCCCAATGTCGCTGCCACTATACTAAATGTATTAAGCCCTAAACCTAAGCCTAACCCTAAACACTAACACCCTCTAACTTAAATATAATTTAAATAAATCTAAATAAAATTACTATCATTAACTAAATAATTCCTATTTAAAACTAAATACTTACCTGTAAAGCTAGTTACAATATAACTAATAGTTACATTGTAGCTAGCTTAGGGATTATTTTTATTTTACAGGCAAGTTTGTATTTATTTTAACTAGGTAGAATAGTTATTAAATAGTTAATTATTTAATAACTACCTAGCTAAAATAAATACAAAAGTACCTGTAAAATAAAACCTAACCTAAGTTACAATAACAGCTAACACTACACTATAATTAAATAAATTCCCTACATTAAATACAATTAAATAAATTAAATTAGGTAAAGTACACAAAAAAACAAACACTAAATTACAGAAAATAATAAACAAATTACAGATCTTTAAACTAATTACACCTAATCTAATAGCAAGAAAATGAAAAGAATGTCCAGACCGGCTCCTCCTTCCACAATACCTAATCTAATAGCCCTATCAAAATAAAAAAAGCCCCCCAAAATAAAAAAAAACCCTAGCCTAAACTAAACTATCAATAGCCCTTAAAAGGGCCTTTTGCGGGGCATTGCCCCAAAGAAATCAACTCTTTTACCTGTAAAAAAAAATACAAACAACCCCCCCAACAGTAAAACCCACCACCCACACAACAAAACCCCCCAAATAAAATCCTAACTAAAAAAACCTAAGCTCCCCATTGCCCTGAAAAGGGCATTTGGATGGGCATTGCCCTTAAAAGGGCAGTTAACTCTATTGCGGCCCAAACCCTAATCTAAAAAATAAAACCCACCCAATACACCCTTAAAAAAAACCTAACACTAACCCCCTGAATATCGACTTACTGTTCTGAAGATCCAACATCCATCCTCAAGGAAGTGGCAGAAGTCTTCATCCAAACGAGCCGAAGTCCTCAACGAAGCCGGGAGAAGTCTTCATCCAAGCCAGACGAAGTGGTCCTCCAGACGGGCAGAAGTCTTCATCCAGATGGCATCTTCTATCTTCATCCATCCAACGCGGAGCGGGTCCATCTTCAAGACATCCGACGCGGAGCATCCTCTTCATCCGACGGACTAACGACGAATGACTGTTCCTTTAAGTGACGTCATCCAAGATGGCGTCCCTTAGATTCCAATTGGCTGATAGAATTCTATCAGCCAATTGGAATTAAGGTAGAAAAAATCCTATTTGCCAATGCAATCAGCCAATAGGATTGAAGTTCAATCAGCCAATAGAATACGAGCTCAATCCTATTGGCTGATTGTATCAGCCAATAGGACTGAAGTTCAATCCTATTGGCTGATTGCATCAGCCAATAGGATTTTTTCTACCTTAATTCCGATTGGCTGATAGAATTCTATCAGCCAATCGGAATCTAAAGGACGCCATCTTGGATGACGTCGCTTAAAGGAACTGTCATTCAGTAAGAAGACTCCGGATGAAGAAGATGCTCCGCGCCGGATGTCTTGAAGATGGACCCGCTCCGTGTCGGATGGATGAAGATAGAAGATGCCGTCTGGATGAAGACTTCTGCCCGTCTGGAGGACCACTTTGCCCGGCTTGGGATTTGGAGAAAAATTTTGCTCTACGCTCACTTTTTGTCTTTTAACGCCGGGTTTGTAAAAACTCGTAATACCAGCGCTGCAGGAAAGTGAGCGATGAGAATAACGTGCAAGTAAGCACCGCACCCCTGTTACCGCAAAACTCGTAATCTAGGTGATAGATTGGATACAAAACATAGTGACATTCAAAACAGATTACTGTCAATCAACTTGCACACCTCAAATACCAATTCTTCACATTGAACCTTCTATACCAGGTACATACACAGAATATAGTGATGCTTTTAGCTTAAAGCAGGCTGAGAACTTACCACCTCTATGAATACACGACTGCCCTATTAATACCATGCAAGGAGCTAACATCCCTTTTGGTAAGACCTATACTCTTTCCCAACAAGAACTACAGTTTTTGCGTGAATATTTAGATGAAAACCTTAGAAAAGGTTTCATTCACCCCTCTACTTCCCCTGCTGCAGTAGGTATATTTTTTGTAAAAAACAAAGATGGATCACTTAGCCCTGTTATCAACTACGGTGCCTTAAATGCCTTAACAGTAAAAAAAACGATACCCATTACCACTAATACCAGAACTACTAGAACGTTTAAAGGATGCAAAAATCTTCACAAAACAGGATTTAAAGGGCGTCTACAACTTGATTAGGATAAAAAAAGGGGATGAATAGAAAACTGAATTTCGTTCCCGTTATGGGTTGTTTGAATACTACGTGTTATGCCCTTTGGCTTATTCAACGCATCTGCAACCTTCCAGTTTTTCATAAATGACATTTTCAGAGATCTAATGGATACATGCATTGTAATATACCTTGATGATATATTAATATAGATGCAAAAAAGGAAAGTTCCACCACGACTTGAACATTAAAAAAAAGAAGTTTTTTAATGTTCAAGTCGTGGTGGAACTTTCCTTTTTTGCATCTATAACTTGCCGTTCCCACACCACGCTGAACTGCTGTGCCCATTGAGCCGTGCATGGATTGGATATCGCACACACACCCCTGTTTGTGACGTCACGGGACGGCCGCAAGGCGGAACTGAAGGGATTGATCGGCTGAGGTGAGCGGATGGAATAGGAGGGGAACGAGGCTCCCGATAAACTCCAGAGTTACCCGCTGAATATACCAAGAAGTTGGTGACAGCCGAAAGCCAGATGATATACACCGTTTACTGCCAGAGAAGGTATGTGAGGTGGGCCCGCCGCGGCTAACTATATACTCCGTTGCTGTCTCTCTGTAGAAATCACTAAGTATTGGGCTACAGCCACATGACAGATATGTGGTAGGTTGTTGCATCACAAGTGTGTGTTTTGCCCTGTTACTTTATGGACATTTGGAGTCTGAGAAGCAGAGTCTACGGACATTTACAGATTGTGACACGGAGGTGTACACCTGGGACTAAAGGGGCAGTGTTGTGACGGCTTGTTTTTTCCTATCCTCACTCTTACAGAGGACTGTTTGCATAAATTTTGGTTGTTACCCCCTTGTTTTTCCTTTGCAATTTTTTACGATATATTAATATTCTCTAATAATCTGAAGGATCATATTAACCATATCCGGTGGGTACTCGGCCATCTCTGGGACCACCGCCTCTACGCAAAAGTTGAAAAGTGTCAGTTCCATGTCAGCTCAATAACATTTCTTGGTTATATCATCTCTGAAAATGGAATTCAAATGGATTCAGACAAGGTTTCTGCTATAAGCAACTGGCCTACACCCACAACTCAATGAGCATTGCATAGTTTCCTAGGTTTTGCAAATTTTTACAGTAAATTCATTCATAACTTTTCACAAATCGTAAAACCCCTTACCCAATTAACTGGTAAACTATACAAATTCAAATAGACTACTATTGAACAAGAGGCTTTTCAACTTTTAAAGGAAAAGTTCACCTCAGCTCCAATCCTTAGTTACCCGGATTCTGACAAGCAATTCATACTTGAAGTAGATGCATCTAACTTGGGACTTGGAGCTAAGCTATACTCTCTCAAAGGAATAAAATAATCACTGCATTGCACCCTGGGGCCTATTACTCCAGAACACTCTCACCAGCAGAGGTTAATTCTTCAGTGGGTGACAAGTAATTTTTAGCTATAAAGTCATCTTTGGAGACTTGGAGGCATCTTTTGGAAGGTACAAATATTCCCTTTATCATCTACACTGACCATAAGAATCTTGAATACTTAAAAAACAACAAGACACTGTCATTCCGACAAGTTTGTTGGCCATTATTTTTTGACAGATTCGATTTCCATATTACATATAGACCTGCAGGAAAAAATACCAAAGCGGATTCTTTCTCCAGACTTCATGAAAAGACCTCTCAGTCCGATGTACATGAATACATAATATTCGCTATGTCCACAGCCCTCAAACAAGAAATTCTATCAGCATTGGATTTAAATGACCAAATTCCTCATGCAAAAGTCTTAAAAAAAAAACAAAACAGGATTGTATTTCCATAACCATCTAATATATGACCCTCCAACTCTACACAACAGTCTTCTCAACCACTTCCATGACTCTCCTATCTCTGGACACCCTGGTATCACCAAAACATTGGAGTTACTCAAAAGAACCTTCTGGTGGCCAAAAATGGACACCACAGTTTATGAATATATATCCACATGTGATATTTGTGCCCAAAATAAAGTAAATCACAGGAAACCCTTTGGCTTCCTTACTCCATCACCCATTCCAGATGTACCCTGGACTTTAATATATTTGGATTTTATAGTAGATTTACCAAACTCCCAACACCACAATACTATACTTGTGGTAGTTAATAACTTAACAAAACTATCACACTTTATACCTTTGAAAAAACTACCAACAGCACAGAAATCTGCTGTGATTGGGAAACACAATTTACCTCAAACTTCTGGAGACACCAATGTAAATTACTACAGATTGACTCAAGGTTATCAAGTGCTTACCACCCACGGACAAATGGACTTACCGAATGGGTTAATCAAACTCTAGAACAATACCTTAGATGTTACACATCTCATTTGCAGTCCAATTGGATGGGACTCTTACCAATGGCAGAATTTGCCAATAACAATTCAATTAATTATTTTAGAAAAACTACTCCTTTTTTCGCCACTTATGGTTAACATCCTCACAACACTTCCATCATTACCATCTACCTCTTCTTCTCCATCAGCCCTAGATTTTTCTACAAATATTAAAAATTCACTCATACTTTCAAAGAATAATTTAGCAGAAGCTAAAAGGAAACAAAAAAGATATTATGATCAACAAGGAACTGCAGCACCTCATTATCAACTTAATGATCTCATTTGGCTCTCTACCAAAAACCTCAAACTGAATGTGCCTAGTAAGAAATTAGGTGATCAATACGTTGGACCTTTTCCCATAAACCGAATCATCAACTCAAATGCTGTATCTTTGCCCCTACCGGATAATTACAAGGTCCATCCAACATTCCATGTATCACTACTAAAACCATATAAAGAGGACCGTAATCTGGAACGCCAAAGGATTCCAAGACCACCTATTATGATCAATGACCAACTCAAATAAGAAGTCGAAACCATCATTGATTCCAGGATAAAACATAAGAGGTTAGAATACTTAATCCATTGGCGTGGATACCGTTCAAAGGAAGATTCTTAAGTTCCTTATTCCGAGGTCCATGCTCCTAAGCTCCTCAAGATGTTTCATAAACTGCACCCGTCTAAACCACACCCTGAATCCTCGTAGAGGATTCCTTAAGGGGGAGATACTGTCACAACTTATCCCATCTCTTTAAGGGAGCACCTCCTCATCCTCTGCACAGCCTTTATCAGCTGTGTTCTAATAAGCAAACACTGCTTGATTATTGCTAGTCAGTTACCTGCCTTCAGTTGATCGCTCATGTTCTGCTGAGGATTATAACATTTGAAGATTTCCACTGAGTGGTTCTTACTCAAATCTAGGTCGTCTCCTTTCATTTACATTTTGCTCACCTACTCTTTGTCTATCCACAGTTACCAGTCAATCTCCTGTCTCTAGCGTTCTCAGTACAAAGCTCTCTCTGCAAACTCACACATACCTGCCGCTGTTTTTCTGGACACTGCTCTGTGACTCCTCCCTCTTGGATCAGCTTCAGTCAATCTCTCTGTGTCTTCGTCCATATTCCGGTAATACCATCTGATCACAGCTCTTAAGGTATTTCTTTCACTACTACACATTCAATTGTGTTACTCCTATCTATGTGAAATTGGCTCACTTTAATCTCTCTGGGATCTGTGTCTCATTTACCATATAACAAGCTGTCAGCCTTATTACGGTTATATATTATCTGCCTGAGTTAATTCTTCAAACAAAGTTTGTTTCATTTTGGGTTATTCATATACAAACATCCACTTGTATATACATTCATTTTTTTCTGCTATTTTCTTGTTAGACATACCATTCTATTCTGTCTAATACGGTTTAGCAACATTAATCTGCTATCAAGATGTAGCTAAACAACTTACGTAAAGCTCATAAATTGTCACAACAGATAGCTACATTTACCAAATTCTGTTAATTTCTGGATATAGTAATCTACATAGTACTCTTGCTCAGATACTAACTAGTTGTCACTGGTTAAGTGTTGCAGCTATTTCGGAAGTAGCGTGCAAAGAGCCGTGATAAACCCCTCATCACTTGCACGCAACAGTAAGTGTGCCACTCAGATTCTTGCCTTAAATCAGGTATATTTGTAATCAAGGAACGCCTGTGACAGGACACAGTATCTGGCGAGTATGTGCACATACTGTAGAAAAAAATGACAGACATCAATCAATGACACAAAGTCACAAAACAGTACATTACTGACATTGAAGATGGCTCCAAAACAAAAGTATGTTCAGGAGGTTAATCTCTGTACATTTGTCAAACGTCATCCTCCCTTGTAATCTCAACAATTCTAAATACTGTTTGAAACTAAATACTCTATAGTGTGATTTATAAGAAAAACTGCTCAAAGACAAGGACATGCAGTTTGCATCTACACAAGAATGTACAACATTTTCTGCACAATGTTTTGCTGTCCTTTTTAGTACATGCACATTCATGTGAAAACATATTGGTATTGACACTTACAATTGCACATACAACAAAGAAAAAAAAGCAAACATACTCAAACAAAAACAGGATAAAGGCTTTAATGAACACCTAGATAGGGGTTTCAAGGCTATACAATGATATTTTAATACGAAATATGGAACAATATGCACTTCTTACCAAATACAGTACTAAGGGCCAGATTACAAGTGGCGCATTACTTTTTTTTCCCGCTCGTGCACTAACTGCGGTCAAAGTAAAAATTTAGCAGATGAGTGCTAGTATTACAAGTTTAAAGTAAAATGTTAGCACACAAGTGAAATACTTTCACCGACTTTAGGACTTGGGATACTGCGGTCATGCTAAATACCTCTCCCTATAGACTTCTATGGGACGCACTAAAAAAGCCTTCTGTTTATCACTCACACGCTATCGTTCAGACCAACTGCTTTTAACCTGAAGGTGCATTAGGAATACTATAAATTTATCTGATCTTCACAAAGAAGAACATTTTATTTTTATTTTTAAATATATACAGTATTTCTATATATATTTGATTTTTTTTATATTTATCTATACTATATATATATATATATATATATATATATATATTATATATATATATATTATATATATATATATATATATATATATATAAATTTATTCAGATATATAGGGAAATATATATTTAAAAATAAAAATAAAAACATTTCTAAGTGAAGAACATAAGAATTTTAAGCATTTATGTTAAAAACACATTACTACACAACACATTTTTACACATACAGTATATATATATATATATATTTAAAATTAAAAATAAACTTTTCTTCTTCATTTGAATTATTTCCATTTAAAAGAAGCTTATTTATGTTGTTTCAAATGGATATCTTACTGTATATGTCCAGGTGTTTGATATATATATATGTGTTTGTGTGTGTGTGTGTGTATAAAATAGTTTGGACTAGGGTCCTGGGGCATTTATTAACTTTCATGTGCCAAAGATGGCCTGGTTTACAAGTTAAATTCTTCTGAGATACTTGATACTTTTTTTCCGGAGAGGTCCATGATAGGCTTCATGAGTGCTACAAAAGGCTTAGCATAGTGATGTACATAAAGTTTTCTTGTCTGTGTTGTATTTCTTTTTTGTACTGTACATTATGCTTGTTTTTTGCAGTTCGACAAAAATGATTATTGTTTAATATTTTGAGTTTGTAATGCATTTTTCTATAGTCCTCTCTGAAACATCAATACAAATAACTTGTGCAAAGTGTCTTTTTATTTGCAATATAAAGTTTGTATTGTGTCAAATTACTCTAATAAGAGCTGTATCAGTGGCACACACATGCATTCTGTGCATACCCTTTGTTTCAACCACAGCTACTCAGAGATTTATTATTTGTGTTATTAGTTAATGGTGACTCATTTTTCATAATAGAAGCCACTATTAGCTCTCTATAAATGTGTGGTGTTTAATAATAGCTGTGCAGGCAATTCGCAGCATATGTGTATATGCTGCTGAACACTACAGTAATACAATTTCCTGCAAATTTTAAAAATGTTAAAATATGAAAAGCATCTGTGCACATTTTTTAAACCATTATGTTCCTTGAAATAAATGTCCCAAAATAATGTTCTTATTAATTATTTACTACATTATCTATCTTTAATGTATTCTTTAAAATATACTTTCTTCTTTATGTGTATTATATAAACTAAACAGTATATGTAATGATTTTTTTTTTTAAATAGTGCAACACTCATGAGTGTGAAAAATGGTCTTCTTTCATTAATATGTGTTTAAGAGTAGACATGTCCTTGTGATTGTCTAGTAATGTATGACTTTAAAATAAGGCTTGCATAGAAGTAATGAGGCTTTTGTGGCTGTAAAAGTCCATTAAACTTGATATTTCAACAATGCATACAATGTTTCATTATTGAAAGTGAAACTTTATTGCAATATACATTCATTATTTATTTTGCAGCCTTTTGTTGTAAAATACATCTAAAAACTGTGCTTGTTTCACTTTCTCCCAGGGAGACTTGGGTTAATACTTTTAGGCAATTTATGTGAGCTTTTGCTTACTTTTACCTCCCTCCCTAAAGAGACACTGAACCCAAAAAATGTATTTTGTTATTCAGATAAAGGCGGAAAAGTGTTAGGACTATATTTTTTAAAAACGTATGTGTAACATGTAAAGAATTTAAAAAAAAATGTCAAAATTAACACAGGAATTATGGCAAATCTTATATAATTAAGACATGTAACTAAAGAATATGACAATACCAAAATACTGTTTTAATTAAGACATTTAAATAAGATGACAACAAAAGTTTCACATCAAATCTTTTTCAGAACACATTTAAATAAAGATGGCGACACAATATTCGTTTCCAATGTTTATATACAGATGACATTTTCTTTAAAAATAAATATCTGAGATCTGAATATTATTAATGAGACATTATAGTGAATACATTTAACCCCTTAAGGACCACAGCACTTTTCCATTTTCTGTCCATTTGGGACCAAGGCTATTTTTACATTTCTGCAGTGTTTGTGTTTAGCTGTAATTTTCCGCTTACTCATTTACTGTACCCACACATATTATATACCGTTTTTCTCGCCATTAAATGGACTTTCTAAAGATACCATTATTTTCATCATATCTTATAATTTACTATAAAAAAATTTATAAAATATGAGGAAAAAATGGAAAAAAACACACTTTTTCTAACTTTGAACCCCAAAATCTGTTACACATCTATAACCACCAAAAAACACCCATGCTAAATAGTTTCTAAATTTTGTCCTGAGTTTAGAAATACCCAATGTTTACATGTTCTTTGTTTTTTTTGCAAGTTATAGGGAAATAAATACAAGTAGCACTTTGCTATTTCCAAACCACTTTTTTTCAAAATTAGCGCTAGTTACATTGGGACACTGATATCTTTCAGGAATACCTGAATATCCCTTGACATGTATATATTTTTTTTTAGAAGACATCCCAAAGTATTGATCTAGGCCCATTTTAGTATATTTCATGCAACCATTTCACTACCAAATGCGATCAAATAAAAAAAATTGTTCACTTTTTCACAAATTGTTTCACAAACTTTAGGTTTCTCAATGAAATTATTTACAAACAACTTGTGCAATTATGGCATAAATGGTTGTAAATGCTTCTCTGGGATCCCCTTTGTTCAGAAATAGCAGACATTTATGGCTTTGGCATTGCTTTTTGGTATTTAGAAGGCCGCTAAATGCCACTGCGCACCACACGTGTATTATGCCCAGCATTGAAGGGGTTAATTAGGGAGCTTGTAGGGAGCTTGTAGGGTTAATTTTAGCTTTAGTATAATGTAGTAGACAACCCAAAGTATTGATCTAGGTCCATTTTGGTATATTTCATGCCACCATTTCACCGCCAAATGCGAACAAATAAAAAAAAGCGTTACATTTTTCACAATTTTAGGTTTCTCACTGAAATTATTTACAAACAGCTTGTGCAATTATGGCATACATTGTTGTAAAAGCTTCTCTGGGATCCCCTTTGTTCAGAAATAGCAGACATATATGGCTTTGGCTTTGCTTTTTGGTAATTAGAAGGCAGCTAAATGCCGTTGCGCACCACACGTGTATAATGCCCAGCATTGAAGGGGTTAATTAGGGAGCTTGTAGGGAGCTTGTAGGGTTAATTTTAGCTTTAGTGTAGGTATCAACCTCCCACATGACACATCACACCCCCTGATCCCTCCCAAACAGCTCTCTTCCCTCCCCCACCCCACAATTGTCCCCGCCATCTTAAGTACTGGCAGTAAGTCTGCCAGTACTAAAATAAGAGTTTTTTGGGGATTTAAAAAAAAAAAAACAATAATAATTCTGCTCTGTAGGATCCCCCCTTAGCCCCCAACCTCCCTGATCCCCCCCAAACAGCTCTCTAACCCCCCTCTCTGCCTTATTATGCGCCATATTGGGTACTGGCAGCTGTCTGCCAGTACCCAGTTTGAACTCAAATGTTTTTTTATCAATTTTTTTTTATTTTATTATTTAGCTGCCCCCCCTCAATTATGTAGCTGCCCCCCCTCAACCCCCAACCTCCCACCCTCCCAGATCGTTAAAATGTTTTATGATGCCACCCTCTCTCCCACCAAGTACCCCTGTTGTTCCATAGTGTAGGTTTCCCACCCCCCGCGCGCGCGCACCCGCTCCCGTGCACGCGCGCGCACCCGCGCACGCGCGCGCACTCGATCCCGCCCCCCTTCCCACCAATGGCCGCCCACCCGCCTCCCTAGATCAGCTCCCACCCACCAACGAACATGGCCATTGATGGCCGATGCAGAGAGGGCCACAGGGTGGCTCTCTCTGCATCGGACGGCTAAAAAATGTTATAGCAGGATGCCTCAATATCGAGGCATCACTGCTATAACATGAAAGCAGTTGGAAGTGATCAGGATCGCTTCCACTGCTTTCAAAGACCAACGACGTACGGGGTACGTCCTTGGTCATTAACTGCATTTTTTTGCAGGACGTACCCCATACGTCGTTGGTCGTTAAGGGGTTAAAAAGTTATTGTACATTAAATATTAACATATTAACATAATTGCAAATCATTTATCCTGACAATAAAGTATGTCTATAGTGATGTCGCGAACATAAAAATTTGGGTTTGAGAACGGCGAACGCGAACTTCCGCAAGTGTTCACGAAGGGGCGAACCGGGCGAACCGCCATAGACTTCAATAGGCAGGCGAATTTTAAAACCCACAGGGACTCTTTCTGGCCACAATAGTGATGGAAAAGTTGTTTCAAGGGGACTAACACCTGGACTGTGTCATGCCGGAGGGGGATCCATGGCAAAACTACCATGGAAAATTACATAGTTGATGCAGAGTCTGGTTTTAATCCATAAAGGGCATAAATCACCTAACATTATAAAATATGAGGAAAAAATGGAAAAAAACACACTTTTTCTAACTTTGACCCCCAAAATCTGTTACACATCTACAACCACCAAAAAATAACCATGCTAAATAGCTTCTAAATTTTGTCCTGAGTTTAGAAATACCCAATGTTAACATGTTCTTTGCTTTTTTTGCAAGTTATAGGGAAATAAATACAAGAATCACTTTGCTATTTCAAAACCACTTTTTTTCAAAATGAGCGCTAGTTACATTGGAACCCTGATATCTGTCAGAAATACCTGAATATCCCTTGACATGTATATATATATATATATTTTTTAGAAGACATCCCAAAGTATTGATCTAGGCCCATTTTGGTATATTTAATGCCATCATTTCAACGCCAAATGCGATCAAATAAAAAAAAATTGTTCACTTTTTCACAAACTTTAGGTTTCTCACAGAAATTATTTACAAACAACTTATGCAATTATGGCATAAATGGTTGTAAATACTTCTCTGGGATCCCCTTTTGTTCAGAAATAGCAGACTTATATGGCTTTGGCGTTGCTTTTTGGTAATTAGAAGGCTGCTAAATGCCACTGCGCACCACATGTGTTTTATGCCCAGCAGTGAAGGGGTTAATTAGGGAGCATGTAGGGAGCTTGTAGAGTTAATTTTAGCTTAAGTGTAGTGTAGTAGACAACCCAAAGTATTGATCTAGGCCCATTTTGGTATATTTAATGCCACCATTTCACCACCAAATGCGATCAAATTTAAAAAAAACTTTTTTTAGGGTTCTCACTGAAATTATTCCGTTTGTTCATAAATAGCAGACATATATGACTTTGGCGTTTGCTTTCTGGTAATTAGAAGGCCGCTAAATGCTGCTGCTCATCACACGTGTATTATGGCTAGCAGTGAAGGGGTTAATTAGGTAGTTTGTAGGGAGCTTGCAGGGTTACTTTTAGCTTTAGTGTAGAGATCAGCCTCCCACCTGACACATCAGGCCCCTGATCCCTCCCAAACAGCTCCCTTCCCTCCCCCACCCCACAATTGTCCCCGCCATCTTAAGTACTGGCAGAAAGTCTGCCAGTACTAAAATAAAAGGTTTTTAAAATTTTTTGGGGTGCTGTCCTTACAGCAGAGATCAGATGAGTCCTTTAGGACTGTAATGGACACTGAATACACTAGCCTAGCTATCGATTTCCCTATTAAATCAGCAGCAGCTACACTGTCCCTCCTCTCACTAAGAATGCAGCTTCCGAATGAATCTAAAATGGATGCTGTCCAGGAGGTGGGAGGGTCTGGGAGGGAGGGTCTGCTGCTGATTGGCTGGAGTGTACCTGCTGACTGTGAGGTACAGGGTCAAAGTTTACTCAATGATGACCAATAGGGGGCGGATCGAACATCGCATATGTTTTCCCGCCGCAACGAACATGCTATGTTCGCCGCGAACTATTCGCCGGCGAACTATTCGCGACATCACTATATGTCTAATAAAATGATAATTATGTGAATAAATATAGCAAGTGCATGTTTGGGCACACATTATACCTTTGTATCCATGTGTTATAGATGTGGGATAAGCGCTCTAAAGATAGAGCTAACCAACAGATAATTTAGATTATACAATGAAATAACTGGAGAAACAAAATGTTACTAAGAACAAAGTATTTTTATATATAATAAATTTATATAGCGGTTTAGGCAAATATCGTGTTAACACATACACAATTTACTAAGGATGCCGGCATCTAAAAACAATAATAAAATATCATAAATGTATTAAAAAATGCATTAAAAACAAAGGTAATCGGCCGATACTAGAATTCTAAATAATATAAGATAGACAGTAGAAATATATCTATCTATAAACTTGTTAAGGCAGATAACTTTGTCACAATAATCTTAACTCTATGTATATTACCAGTACTTAGATTAGACAGTTAGTATGTCAAGGCACAGTACATGAAGAAAGCGTCTAATTTGTTAGCCGTTAGGAGTGACTGTGGGTGATGAGACGTGAAATTGAACGTCACGTCACCTGACTAGTAGTTTTCCTCCAATCCCTGGATTCAATGGTTATTTGAAAACATATATTTCTTTGAAAAAATATATATGTATATATATGTCCCAGTTGAGGAATATACAATTGTATCAAAGTGTGATTAGATTATAGCAGTTAGTAACAATACTTGCAAGTGTCCGATATCCAATAATCTTTTCCAAATTGTAGCGAGTTGTTGTATCCACGGCTTTAGATTATGTGAAATGTTGATCTGTTCTTTTTCATCCGTTCTTTTTCATCCGTTTTTTATCTGTTTTTTCAGTGAAGCTCCTAAGCACTTAGTTGTTATCCGTACTGTAGTTTTGATTAAGGCTATGATGGGAGCGAGATGGAACAAGAGGGCACACAGGAATTACTCATACATCCATCTCAGTGTTTTAGTCAAGGGGATGGAAATGAACCTGATTATAGTGCTAGTGAAACAGTTCAGCATATGAATAGCTTTAGGTTAGGTTTAAGTAGTTACACACAGGAATTATTCATATGTCTTCTCTCTATATATATCATAGAGATAGAGATGAACCTGTGAGTTGTAACACTGTGGATAATAAAAGTATCAGAGAACAAAAGTAAGCAAATCTACGCGTTTCGGCAGTGTTAGCTGCCTTTATCAAGATGCTTACTGAGTGGAGTTACTGCCTTTTATAGGGAATACACAATTAATGACAGGTGTGTGTTTAAGGGATGGTCTAAATTAACCCATTTGTGTACTTTCAGGGTGAATGCCTTGAGAATCTTTAAATAAGATTTGTAAAAAGTTAAATACATAGATAAAATAGGGTACAATAAATTGGTATTAGGATTTTTTTTGGATTTTCCATATTTTCACAAAGGCTTTAATAAGAATTATGGAAATAAACAGAATAAATTTTTTACAAATATCCATACAGGAAGTTTACACTAAAAAGCTGTAATATCGATATTGCCAAAAAACCGATATAAAAGAGAACAATTTTTTATATATAATTATACCGTTCCATTGGTTATTCTCATTGTATTGTTGTTATTTATATTGATAATATTCTTACATAATTTTGGTTAATACATCGTTATGTAATTGAAATAAGCAATCCTTTATATCAAATGAAGGATAATGTTGTTTTCAAAGGATCTAGACACTGGTCTCCTAAAAATGTGTAGAGAGTCAACTAAATGTATAATAGTTACTAAATAAATGTGAAAAAAGAGGATGCACATAGTAATGAGTATTTTTATAATGTTTATATATAGATAAATATATATAAAAATATATAAAACTAAAAAAGTGGCTACAATGTGGCCTCACCTGTATCTAGTTAATAGTATATTAATTTAGATATGAATAAAATATTTGTTTATTACGGATGTATTATGATTGGTTATAGTATAGAATTAAGGTCAAAGGAACTGTTAAGTCCCATTGGATGTACTGTTTTAAACTTAAAAATTAATTCTGCTTCTTTTTTAAGAAGTATTTTTTCCATATTTCCCCCCCTACTGTTAGGTCTAATTTTTACCATTCCCCAACAATGAAAACATTTGAGGTCTCCATGGTGTATTTCAGTGAAATGTTTGTAAAGTGTGGTTTTTGTGGTTTTGTGTTCTATGTTCAAGATGTGTTCTCTCATCCTATCTTTGAATGTACGACTGGTTTGACCTATATAAAATAAATTGCACGAGCATTTTATACAGTATATTATATTTGAATCACTGCATATTATAGTGTCCTTAATTATAAATGTAGCATGTTGGTTAGTGAATGTTATTTTTTTGGTTTTATTGCTATATTTGCAAGATTTGCATTTATAACATGGATAGAATCCAAGAATTTGTTCTTTTTTTAGATCAATATCCTTAGAGTGATCATTTTTACTTCGGAATTCGCTTGGTGCTAAATAGCTTTTAAGATTCTTTGCTTTTTTGAAGATAAGATCTGGGCGATTTTTGACTATAGTTCCTAATATGGGGTCCTTTTCAATATAATGCCAGTGTTTTTGAAGAATAGTTTTTATTTCTTTATGGTGTGAGTTATATTCAGTAATAAATGGAATGAAATTTTGACTATTAGAGGAGGTTGAATTATTTATATGTAGATTTTTTCTTTTATTGGGTCGTTTTTGTAATAAACTAGATCTATCAGTTTTTCTCACAGATGTTATAGTGTCAATGATTTTTTTCTGATTGTAACCTTTATCTGTAAATCTGTTTAATAGGATATTAGATTGTAAATCATAAGATT
Source organism: Bombina bombina (assembly GCF_027579735.1). Classification (NCBI taxonomy): domain Eukaryota; kingdom Metazoa; phylum Chordata; class Amphibia; order Anura; family Bombinatoridae; genus Bombina; species Bombina bombina. Next base: position 1,039,935,226 of record NC_069500.1, on the reverse strand, counting down.
CTAAATCAGAGCAATTTTTCCTTACTCTTAATAACTGGCTTTTTGGAATGTTGTCCTTCCACCTGTTTAAGTGACAACTTTGATAGTGTATGAAATTATTCGAATCTGTGGTTTTAAAATAAGTTTTGGTTTTTATAGAGTTCTCTACTATCTCTACCTCAATATCTAAAAAATGTATTGATCTGGTGCTATGTTCATAAGTGAAAGTAAGGCCTACATCATTGGTGTTCATATCTTCAAGAAATAGTTTCCTAATTTACTATATGAACAAAACAAATTCATTCTAGACAGTATTGAGTTTATTCTAAAAAACAACAGTTTTATGTTTAACAATAAATTTTACCTCCAGACCAGGGGTACCGCTATGGGCACAAGGTTCGCTCCCAGTTACGCTAATTTATTTATGGGATTCTTTGAAGACACTTTTCTATCTAATGAGCAATGGGGAGCGAACCTTGTGCTCTATAAAAGATTTATTGACGATATCTTCCTGGTCTGGAGGGGTGACTATGAAATTCTAGAACTATTTCTTGAAGATATGAACACCAATGATGTAGGCCTTACTTTCACTTATGAACATAGCACCAGATCAATACATTTTTTAGATATTGAGGTAGAGATAGTAGAGAACTCTATAAAAACCAAAACTTATTTTAAAACCACAGATTCGAATAATTTCATACACTATCAAAGTTGTCACTTAAACAGGTGGAAGGACAACATTCCAAAAAGCCAGTTATTAAGAGTAAGGAAAAATTGCTCTGATTTAGAATCTTATGATTTACAATCTAATATCCTATTAAACAGATTTACAGATAAAGGTTACAATCAGAAAAAAATCATTGACACTATAACATCTGTGAGAAAAACTGATAGATCTAGTTTATTACAAAAACGACCCAATAAAAGAAAAAATCTACATATAAATAATTCAACCTCCTCTAATAGTCAAAATTTCATTCCATTTATTACTGAATATAACTCACACCATAAAGAAATAAAAACTATTCTTCAAAAACACTGGCATTATATTGAAAAGGACCCCATATTAGGAACTATAGTCAAAAATCGCCCAGATCTTATCTTCAAAAAAGCAAAGAATCTTAAAAGCTATTTAGCACCAAGCGAATTCCGAAGTAAAAATGATCACTCTAAGGATATTGATCTAAAAAAAGAACAAATTCTTGGATTCTATCCATGTTATAAATGCAAATCTTGCAAATATAGCAATAAAACCAAAAAAATAACATTCACTAACCAACATGCTACATTTATAATTAAGGACACTATAATATGCAGTGATTCAAATATAATATACTGTATAAAATGCTCGTGCAATTTATTTTATATAGGTCAAACCAGTCGTACATTCAAAGATAGGATGAGAGAACACATCTTGAACATAGAACACAAAACCACAAAAACCACACTTTACAAACATTTCACTGAAATACACCATGGAGACCTCAAATGTTTTCATTGTTGGGGAATGGTAAAAATTAGACCTAACAGTAGGGGGGGAAATATGGAAAAAATACTTCTTAAAAAAGAAGCAGAATTAATTTTTAAGTTTAAAACAGTACATCCAATGGGACTTAACAGTTCCTTTGACCTTAATTCTATACTATAACCAATCATAATACATCCGTAATAAACAAATATTTTATTCATATCTAAATTAATATACTATTAACTAGATACAGGTGAGGCCACATTGTAGCCACTTTTTTAGTTTTATATATTTTTATATATATTTATCTATATATAAACATTATAAAAATACTCATTACTATGTGCATCCTCTTTTTTCACATTTATTTAGTAACTATTATACATTTAGTTGACTCTCTACACATTTTTAGGAGACCAGTGTCTAGATCCTTTGAAAACAACATTATCCTTCATTTGATATAAAGGATTGCTTATTTCAATTACATAACGATGTATTAACCAAAATTATGTAAGAATATTATCAATATAAATAACAACAATACAATGAGAATAACCAATGGAACGGTATAATTATATATAAAAAATTGTTCTCTTTTATATCGGTTTTTTGGCAATATCGATATTACAGCTTTTTAGTGTAAACTTCCTGTATGGATATTTGTAAAAAATTTATTCTGTTTATTTCCATAATTCTTATTAAAGCCTTTGTGAAAATATGGAAAATCCAAAAAAAAATCCTAATACCAATTTATTGTACCCTATTTTATCTATGTATTTAACTTTTTACAAATCTTATTTAAAGATTCTCAAGGCATTCACCCTGAAAGTACACAAATGGGTTAATTTAGACCATCCCTTAAACACACACCTGTCATTAATTGTGTATTCCCTATAAAAGGCAGTAACTCCACTCAGTAAGCATCTTGATAAAGGCAGCTAACACTGCCGAAACGCGTAGATTTGCTTACTTTTGTTCTCTGATACTTTTATTATCCACAGTGTTACAACTCACAGGTTCATCTCTATCTCTATGATATATATAGAGAGAAGACATATGAATAATTCCTGTGTGTAACTACTTAAACCTAACCTAAAGCTATTCATATGCTGAACTGTTTCACTAGCACTATAATCAGGTTCATTTCCATCCCCTTGACTAAAACACTGAGATGGATGTATGAGTAATTCCTGTGTGCCCTCTTGTTCCATCTCGCTCCCATCATAGCCTTAATCAAAACTACAGTACGGATAACAACTAAGTGCTTAGGAGCTTCACTGAAAAAACAGATAAAAAACGGATGAAAAAGAACGGATGAAAAAGAACAGATCAACATTTCACATAATCTAAAGCCGTGGATACAACAACTCGCTACAATTTGGAAAAGATTATTGGATATCGGACACTTGCAAGTATTGTTACTAACTGCTATAATCTAATCACACTTTGATACAATTGTATATTCCTCAACTGGGACATATATATACATATATATTTTTTCAAAGAAATATATGTTTTCAAATAACCATTGAATCCAGGGATTGGAGGAAAACTACTAGTCAGGTGACGTGACGTTCAATTTCACGTCTCATCACCCACAGTCACTCCTAACGGCTAACAAATTAGACGCTTTCTTCATGTACTGTGCCTTGACATACTAACTGTCTAATCTAAGTACTGGTAATATACATAGAGTTAAGATTATTGTGACAAAGTTATCTGCCTTAACAAGTTTATAGATAGATATATTTCTACTGTCTATCTTATATTATTTAGAATTCTAGTATCGGCCGATTACCTTTGTTTTTAATGCATTTTTTAATACATTTATGATATTTTATTATTGTTTTTAGATGCCGGCATCCTTAGTAAATTGTGTATGTGTTAACACGATATTTGCCTAAACCGCTATATAAATTTATTATATATAAAAATACTTTGTTCTTAGTAACATTTTGTTTCTCCAGTTATTTCATTGTATAATCTAAATTATCTGTTGGTTAGCTCTATCTTTAGAGCGCTTATCCCACATCTATCTTTATTCTTCTACCAACAGTCCGAAATTTGAGATTTTTCAGACAACACAAGGGATTTAAGCATTAACCATTTGACTAGCACTCACACCACCCTTCTTTTTCTTGCTGATCCATGTGTTATAGCCTCATATGAGAAACTGTATCGACTAATAACTAAGTTAAACTTAGTTCAAGGGCATACTATTCTTCCATCACAGTACCGTTATTTATAATACAAATCCATATTGCATGGAACACATGGAATTCTAAAGTACAATGTCTGTTTAATAATAATAATAATAATAATAATAATAATAATGAATGCAAGCCAATTGTAATTGGTCAGAATGCAAAAGATTCTGCTTTAAAAATGAAAAAAAAAAAAATATGTGCACACCACCATTACATATATAATTATAGTACTACATATTTTACATAGTAAATGTAGGCAAGATTCAGAGGGGCTTCAGCAACACCAGTAAACCAACAAGTGAACATTAGACATGAACTATTAAATTTGGCCGAATTTAGTTTTCGGACGAATTTTGGCTGATTCAGAGATTTAGATGAATCTGAATTTCCGAATCGCCACCATAACGAAAATTCCAAATAAATCAGTTTCCAAATTTTCGGATTCATTTTTTATTCCTATTCAGAATTTTTCATTGTTCATCTAAACCGCCGCCCCCCCACACGTTGCCAACACTAACTAAAACACAAAATAATGGAAAAAGCAGAGAAGAAGGCGCCACAATAGTGCTCTATCAATGACCATACACCTGATGAAACGGTCGGAGGACCGGGAAACGCGTTGTGTTTCAACAATAAACTAAATTGATTTTATACAGATATCACAAGCATTATTTTATCCTTATATTGTGCTGCATTTGCTTATACCGCATTACGGTGATCCAGGACTGACAACTGCGAGGTTGTTGTTATCTACTCATACGAAGAGGAAGCTCGCTGAACAGCTTGAATAGTTCAGCACGCACTTGTGGCACTTCTCAAGTGCTTTGGATCTCGTAAGTTTGCATTTGACTTGTGCGTGATTGTTTTATTTTATTGATAGAGCACTATTGTGGCGCCTTCTTCTCTGCTTTTTCCACTATTTCCAGATCCCTGCTTGTTTTTGTCGAACAACTTTGGAAGAAGATTTGCTGCCAGTTTCTACACGGATTCAATTGGTCATCTGAGACTTTCCTTATTATTGATCTCAAGGGTTTCTTTCGTTTGGAACACTCCAATGGGGACTTTATTTGTGGTTTGAAATTATCTTACCATTGACATTGCTCCTTTAAGCACTGCTTTATCGTATCTTTGCTGCATTTAACCATTTTGTGTTTATCTAAATGTTTTATCACTTATATATATTTTTTTTCCCACAGTTTTAAGCACTCAATTTTGCTTGGGTATCAGTGATCAGTCTTTTAGATGGCACTTTTTGATTTTATAAGTATAGTTAGGAATTTATGTTCTTAATTATATTATCTTCATGATCCGTCTCCTTTGAGAGTATTACATGATTTTTTAGTGATATATCACCATTTTTTTGTTTTGTTTTAGGCGCCTTTAACTTATATACACTTCACATTTTAAAACACAAAATAAAGCTATTAACCCCTAAACTACCTCCCCCCGACATCGCTGACACTAAATAAACCTATTAACTCCTAAACTGCCATTCCCCAACCTCGCAGACACTAACTAAACATATTAACCTCTAAACCGCCGTTCCCCGACATCGCCAACACTAACTAAACCTATAAACCCCTAAACCGCCGCCCCCCACATCGCTAACACTAACTAAACCTATTAACCTCTAAACCACTGTCCCCCCACATCGCCAAAACTAAATAAACCTATTAACCCCTAAACCGCCGCCCCCCACCTGGCAAACACTAAATAAAATAATTAACCTCTAAACCACCATCCCCCCACATTAAACTGTTAACCCCTAAACCTAACACCTCTTAACTTTAGCAAAATTAAAATACACCTAAAGTAAATTTACAATTATTAACTAACTACCTATTTAAAAACAAATACAAACTTACCTGTGAAATAAAAATAAAACCTGAGCTTAAACTAAAAAAATAGCCTAACATTACTAAAAATAATAAAACTTAAGATTACAAAAAAATTAAAACTACAATTACAAAAAATAATAAACACTAAAATTACAAAAAATAAAAAAACTACCATTAGAAAAATAATAAACAAAAGGATTACAAATAAAATAAGAAACTAAATTATCCAAAATAAAATAAAAAAAACCTTATCTATAATAATCTACCAATAGCCCTTAAAAGGGCCTTTTGTAGGCCACTGCCCTAAAGTTAACAAACCCTCACCCCCCCAAACCTCCCAAATAAAAAAATCCTAACAAAAAAAAACTAATCTACCCATTGTCCCGAAAAGGGCATTTGTATGGGCATTGTCCATAAAAGGGCATTCAGCTATTTTACAGCCCATTCAAAATTAAAAAAAAGCCCTAATCTAAAAAAGAAACCCCCCCCCCCAAAAAAAACTAACACTAACCCCAAAATTGGTATTCACTGTTCCTGAAGTCCGGCGCAAAGATTTTCATCCCAGCGGACGAAGCATCTTCATCCAGACCGCACCATCTGCATCCATTGCGGAACTGGCATCTTCTATCTTCATCCCAGCAGAGGCGGAGCGGTCGGTGGATGCACGGAGGTGGAGGTCCAGGCGGAGGTCCATCGGTCCGACGTGGAGGTCCTCTTCATGTGATCGTCCGCTTTTATATTGGGGTACCATTGCATTCCTATTGGCTGAAAAATGCAAATCAGCCAATAGGATGAGAGCTGCTTAAATCCTGATTTGAACAGCCAATAGGATTTAAGCAGCTCTCATCCTATTGGCTGATTTGAATATTTCAGCCAATAGAAATGCATGGGTTCCCCAATATAAAAGAGTACCTTGCATTTTTTTTTTTTTTTAAATATTTTTATTGAGGTTATCAAATAATATAATCATGTACATATAATGTGAGAGGTAACTTATTGTGAACTGTATAACAGCATAAGTGTTACTGAATGTATTAAAGTAAAAACCTCATTTTTCAAAAGTTAACATTATATCCTCCAGTTACCCACTCATGTGCCCTAGAAAGATGTTAACACTATAGAGGAGGAATTCTTACCTAAGCAGTAGTAGTATAAAAACTTATCAAATATTGTACACAATAATGCAGCTGGATAGCTTCCTGGAAAACAATAGGCATCACAATAATCATAGTAAGGAATAGGCAAATTTTGCCAAGCTATGCGAGAAAGAGATAATAAAGTCAGTATTCATTATGTACTGCAAGGGTTGCTATAGGAAAGTGGTGAAAGTGCGGCATAGGCTAGAGAAGCCGCATAGGTAACCCTCCTAACCTAGGAGGTATATTATGATGTGGTGTGGTGGGGGGGGGGGTGGTAAGTTCAATACAGCAATAAAAACAGGCTCTGATCTTGTAAAGTCACACAAACATGTACTGTAATATTGTACTGCAAGATATACTAGAAAAGGTAGTTAGGGTGCGGTATAAGTAAAGAGACCGCGCAATTAACTCTCCTAAACAAGGGGATATATTGGGGGGGGGGGGGCGAGGAGGTGGTGACTTGGATATAGTGAGTCTATAATATGCCTCAGTAAGACAAGGCACCACAGCTATATGATAAAACTTATGCCAAAGAGAGTGTAGTGCAGTCAGTAGAAGACAGTCTTGTCGCAAAAATAAAGCGAGCTTCAGCAATACATTCATACAAATATGGGATACTAAAGGGTATAGGGAGATTGGTTAGGTACTGGATTATTGTTCGATCTCCATCTAAGGAAATCTATAAACTGCTAGCCGTTATGCCCAATAAGCAAGAAACAAAGACTTGTCATTTATAGATTGCTAGGAAATAATGGTAAAGTTTCAAATATGGAAAATAAAGTAGTAATGCAAAGTGTGTCTTTAACTAGGCCTGGCAATTTTGGGAGTGTTTGAGATATATAGACAACAAGACTGCGTAGGGTATGGAAACCATAGGGAAAACTAAAAACCTCAGACAGTACTGTTCAATTAAGGCCAGTATCAACTAATTAGTAAGACTCCCCTGGACATATTAGCTTGACCCACAGATATAGGCAATGTATTATAATAAAGTATGACAACCTAGATATAAGGGTAACACTAAAAGCCAGACTAATGCTGCTAGATTGCATACATTTGTTTAAGAGTCCAGCATTAGGAAAAGAGGAATTCGTGTGGCTGCATACGTTCCAATGCACCAAAAGGTGTGTATTGCTCCCTGCTCACCACCCAAAGTCATATGTATATGATGACGACTAGCCCACTCTGGTTCTCAAGGCAGGGATAAGGGGCATAGAATACACAGGACCGCAGTATAGGGCTGAACAAACTTGCCTGCACGCCGAAAGTGTTCCTCAGCTATCCGGCTTGCGTGCCTCAGACCAAACATACCCGACAAGCCTAAGACATCTTCACTCCTGCTCCTAAAGTGGGTGATAACCACTTCTGCCTGTTGTGCAAGCTTATCATTAGAGTGCAGGACGCCTTTACATAGAACCTGTCCCGACTCCATAGGACTGTTAAGGTAGAGTGACACCGCACTACAGACAGGGGAGATCAGAGGTAAAAGAGGTAAAGCACTGTCCATTACTGCTGGGCCCGACCCCCTCAGTCCGTGTGGATGCTCTGAAGTATAGGTCTCCAATCCGACAACTGGGCATTGCGGTGCGACAGAAGGAGAGGTGTGTACTTGTTGGGTTGTATAGTCAACTGCCTCTGGTGGCCCGGATCGATAATGGTAGACAGAGTTCGGTGTGGGAGACCGGTCTAAAGTTACCTCGTAGGTAGGTGTAGTAGGCGTCGGGGGT